>NW_022163564.1:0-2874 GCF_008728515.1 Papio anubis | reverse complement strand
ACTCTGAGTCAAGAGGTCAAGCTGGGCACTTGGTTTCTCAGGTCGACCGCTTGGCCCTCTTCCAAGTTGTACTTTCCTTCTTTCCTTTACTTCCTGTTCTAAAGTTTTTAATAACCATTTTTTTTAATACTATCTCACTCTATAGCCCAGGCTGGAGTGCAGTGGCTCAATCTCAGCTCACTGCAACCTCCACCTCCCAGGTTGAAGAGATTCTCCTGCCTCAGCCTCCCAAGTAGCTGGGATTACAGGCACTCACCATCATGCCTAGCTAATTTTTGTATTTTTAGTAGAGACATGGTTTCACCATGTTGGCCAGGCTGGTCTTGAACTCCTGATCTCAGGTGATCCACCCGACTCAGCCTCCCAAAGTACTGGGATTACAGGCATGAGCCACCACACCCATTCCTGGCCTGCTTTTTAATAAAATTTTACTCCTGCTCTGCAACTTGCCTCTATCTGGTTTCTACCTTATGACCCTCAGTCAAATTCTTTCTTCTGAGGAGGCAAGAATTGAGGTTGTTTCAGTTGTGTATGGATTCACCACCGGGAACTTGGATACCTTCCACCAGTAACAGGTCAAGGATGCTAGGTGAAAATGTTATGGAAGCTGCATGCTTTTTACAAATATAGTGGTTCTCATGTCCAGCCACAGCCACTGCGCCTGTGTGAAAGTCCCCTTAATAAACCTATGTCTTTTTTACTGTCTCCAGATCTCTTCCTGTACCCTTCCACACGGTGCCTTCCCTACTGGAGTAAAGTGGGGTCCCGCAGGGCACCCTCTCCCTGCAATTTTTTTTTTTTTTTTTTGAGATAGATTCTTGCTCTGTCACCCAGGTTGGACTGCAGTGGTGTGACCTCGGCTCACTGCAAGCTTCGCCTCCTGGCTTCAAGTGATTCTTCAGCCTCAGCCTCCTGAGTAGCTGGGATTACAGGTGCCTGCTATCATGCCTGGCTCCTTTTTCTTTTTCTTGTTCTTTTTTAGTATTTTCAGTAGAGAGGGGGTTTCGCCGTTTTGGCCAGGCTGGTCTCGAACTCCTGGCCTCAAGTGATCCGCCCACCTCAGCGTCCCAAAATGCTGGGATTACAGGCGTGAGCCACTGCACTTGGCCTCTCTCCCTGTATCTTCATGTATCTTCAAAGACAAGAAGGAGCTTCTGTCCCCTTGGTTAGGGTCAGGGTCCCAGAGGTCCAGGGTCAAGGCTACGACCGCCTCCCAAGGACGTGCATCCCTGCAAGAGGCTGCATCCAGCAGTCATGGAAGAGGCTCCCCTGGGGCCTGCTCCAATTCCTGCTGGGGAAAGTAAGTGGAGGTGCCCCTTGAACAAACGGTGATGCCACCAATCTCACGGGTTCTGTCCTGCCCTGTGGCACTGGATCGTCCATCCTCTGCTGGGATGGGGAGCAGACGACGCTCTTCTTGGCTGGAGCTGAGGGTGGGGGTCCCTCTTCCCCAAAGGCCTATTCCTGGATTCCAGCACAGGTCCTACTGGGCAGCACCTGGCGCCGCCCCGCCCCTCCAGGCCTGGCACTCGCCCTCAACAAACATGGCGCACACGGCCTCACGCGCCTCACGCCGCAGGCGCGTCACGCTACAGGCCCGCAGGGCTTCCCCCGCGCCGCTCTCCTTCCCCTCAGACTGGCTGACAAGACAGGGAGCGGGAAGTATGACCTGGCTGGTGGCGGTGTCCTGGTTGGTTCTCGGGGGGCTGTTGTGTGGCTGCGCGCAGGCGCTGCTGGGCCGGATGCTGTACACCCGGGAGAGCGCGTCGCGGGAGCGCAAGGAGCTCCAGGGCCTCTGAAGCTTCCAAGCCGACTTCTCCGACAACGGACGCTGGGGCTTCCAGGAGCAGAGGTACCGGCGACGGTTGGGAGAGGCGCCCGGAAGCCCGGCGTTGGGAATGGCCTAAGTCCCGGCGCGCTGCACCCTCCTTCACCTGAGTGCCCGGGAGCTGGGGCCCCGGAGGAGGTTAAAGGTCAACGGGCTTGGGGGCGCGGGGTTGGAGGAAGGGGGAACCGGGGGGGACCAGGGGGGACCCAGGAGGGCCAGGGCGGAGGAGGCCCGGGAGGAGGAGGAAGCGCTCCTGTGCAGCCGCGTCCGGAGGCGAAGGCTGAGCCCGGGCAGTGTCCTTTCTAATATTTATTTTTAATTTTTGAAATGTTTTTGAGACTGGGTTTCGTCCTCCCGCCCAGGTTGGAGCGGAGTGGCGCAGTCCTAACTTCTGAGCTCAAGGGATTCTCCCGCCCCAGCCTTGCAAGTTTGCTGGGACCGCCATGCCTAATTAAAAACAAAACAAAACAAAAACAAAGAAAAGAAACTTGGTCGGGTTTGGTGGCTCACGCCTGTAATCCCAGCACCTTGGGAGGCCGAGGCGGGCGGATCACCTGAGGCCACGAGTTCAAGACCAGTCCGGCCAATGTGGTGAAACCCTGTCTCTACTAAAAATACAAAAATTAGCCGGGCGTGGTGATGAGCACCTGTAATCCCAGCTACTTGGGAGGCAGAGGCGGGAGAATTGCTTGAACCAGGAAGGCGGAGGTTGCAGTGAGCTGAGATCACGCCACTGCACTCCAGCCTGTGCGACAGACTGAGACTCCGTCTCAATACAAAAACCAACTTTTTTGTTTTGTTTTGTTTTTTAAGATACAGGGTCTCAGTACGTTCTCCAGGCTGATCTCGAACTCCTGAGCTCCAGCCATCCTCCCACGTTGACTTCCCAAAGCGCTCATTACAGGCATGAGCCACCAGACACTCGTCAGGCCTGAGGGGCAGGCCCTGCACAGGGCTGGTCCCGGGGATCGGGAGGAGGGGACAGTTTAGACATTCTGAGGTCGGCTTTGCTGAGGGAGGAAGATAGCTTGGTTTTCAGGGTTCAG
>NW_022163563.1:0-2874 GCF_008728515.1 Papio anubis | reverse complement strand
GATGCCCACCTGGACAGGCCACCGGATGTGATGATGCACCCCAAGCCCTAGTCCCACAGCAGCCAGAGACCACCTGCTGCTCGTCCTGGGTGAAACAGGCAGAGCTGCCCGAGCCCTCAAAAGCAGGAAGAATTAAGGAGGCAATTCCCGCGATTCCCACGACACACGTGACACTCCTCGGAGACAGACACAGGCTTCGCTGTGAAAGTGCAGAGGACAGTGCAGTCCCTAGGCGGGCTGCTTCTTCCAATAATCGAGGAAGAAACCAGATCTGTTTCCTTGGAGAATCATTTGTACCATGATTAGACAGAAGACAGAAGGTAGCTGATGTTATCACCAAGCACCACACGGCTGCTTCTCCAAGGAGGACCTGGAAACTTGCAGCCACCCGCATAGGGGCCGCAGTGTTTACAATGGAGACACGGGTGACTGAAGTCTGGCTTCCTCAGGGAAGCTAAATTTGAACTTTCACCACTGAGGAATCGGTCATTTACAGTCACTCACCTTCAATGCAGAAGAGGGCTCAAGACACTGCACCAGACTTCAACACTCAGGGTTAGGGTCAGGGTCAAATTCACAAGTTTTACAAAATGTATTTACTTGGGATGCCAGAAGAGATGTAGCTTCACACACGCCCCGCCCCCCACCCCCCAGGGTTTGCTTAGCCCCTTCACCAGTGGATCTCACCAACAGATGACACATCCAGGCCTCGTCCACGGCAGCACAGAAAAGCACTTGGAAGACAGCCACTCCCACCAAGCTTCCCGGCTTTGGTGTTTAAAATCTGCATCTCATACATGAGATTACACTCCTCCGAACAACAGACATTGCGACTGTCATTTCACCCAAAAGGGCTTTAGGAAATGACACGCGGCCCAGACGCCAGAGGCCACCGGCCGCCTTACTCTAGCCTAATTCCTTTGTGCCTGTATGGAGGCTTCACAGATACAGCCCGGTCACATTAATGACCATATAAGCAGCTCAGGGCATAGACGAACTCAGTGCTGAATTTTTCCATTTATCACCCCTTTGTTTTATCCAGAAGACAGCTGAGAAAGGCTGGGGCAGATCATCTCCTCCAGTGTAATGACTCCACCCACTTCTCTTCACCCCAGGTCACCCCTCAGTCACATGCTTTTGAGAAACCAAAGCAATTCTGTTCTCTTCAATCTGGGTTCCAAGCACTAAATTCCTCCGTTTTATCAATTAGATTATCAAGCAGCCATTTGTAATCTGGACTGCAATCTGATACAAAATTTAAAGCTAATTTAGGTTGCGGTAATAGCTCCTATTTACATTATAGACAAGGCATGAATGATAACTTTAATCTGTTTGTTCATAGGATCAATTTTGTAAATAAACCAACTATTCAAGCAATGATTGTCTTCAGTCAGATGCAAATTTGCTCATAAAAGATTTTCCAGTAGGAATTTTTAAATCCATGGTCTGTATTCCCTGAGCCTGTCTCTGCACCTTCCCCCGGGTGCACAGCAGGACTTCCCAGGGCATCCCATCAGCAGGCCCACTGAAGAGAACAAGCCCGCAGCCCCCAGCCCAGGAATCAAGTCTGAGCCCCAGCAGCCCCTTGTCCAGCCGGGGCTTCCTCACCAGCACAGCACCCAGAGGTCTTCCAGGTGTAATGCCACGTGTGCGTGGAGAGTGCTGGAAGGACCACAGTGGACATTCTACAAATGCAAATTCCCTCCTGGAACAGCCCAGCAACCCTCTGTACTTTCCTCAAAGTACCCATGCCAGGCAGGCGTAGAGAGTCTAATGGTGTGCCTAGGAATCAGCATTTAACACAATTCTGAAGAAAAAAGTTTGAGAGGCCGGTCAGTGAGAGGCTGCCATGGCCTCCACTCATTTGTAGGCTCTGAAGAGACAGATTCAGGTAACAGGCCAGACAGGACAAGGATGGGGAGGTGGAGGGCAAATTCCATGGACCACCAACCACCCCGCCATCCCCACTGAGACTCCGTGATTTAAGGAGAGGCAAAGCCAGGCAGAAACGATGCCCGCACCACGCGAGGGACAGATTTCACCTAAAGCGCACAGCGTGTGGCTGAGGGCCAAGGTTGGGCAAGCCGGGAGCTCAGAACGGGCTTCACTGGCCCAGAGGTGTCCCCACACCTAGACCCCGCGCAGACCTCCCAAGCACTGCCTGTGTCTCCTACCTGGTTTATTTCCTGTCCCCCTTCTGTGTTGGTTTCTCAGCCG
Source organism: Papio anubis (assembly GCF_008728515.1). NCBI lineage: Eukaryota > Metazoa > Chordata > Mammalia > Primates > Cercopithecidae > Papio > Papio anubis. Next base: position 657 of record NW_022163563.1, on the reverse strand, counting down.
CACCCTGAAATGCACGACCTCTGCCCCACACCACCACACCCCCCCTCTCAAGATAGGTGGACTGAAAAGAGCAGGTGGGGTAAGAGCTGGGCTCTGGGGCCAACGTCCTGCCTGAGACGTTAGTTCCATCCCACCCAGTTGTGATGTGAGCCTGTGAGATTTCTCAAATGTGAGATGGGAAGGTAACTGAACCCACGTCCTAGGGCGGCTGTGGAGACCGAGATCACATAGCCACACCTCAGCGTCCAGCACACGTGAGATACCAGCTGTTGCCCCTGATGGGAATCCCTCTATGCCCTCTCTGCTACCAGAGCCAACTCCCAGCAGTAGCTGTGGAGGGTGCGTCCTCTATTCCCACTCCACTCACCTCCCATCACTCTACTCAGTGACCTGCCACGCAGCGTCCACCAGCAAACCCGGCCCCACTGGATAACTGACCACCCCCCGCCCTCCCACTTTGGAGCATCTTCCACTTGCGGTTCCGAAGCAGGCCGAGAAACCGCCCTCAAGGGCACTCACCTGTTCCTTATTGCACGTAATGACCTGCCACGCAGGACCACAGGCAAACCCGGCTCCACCATCCACGTTCTGGTGGGTAACTGGCCCCCTCCCCCGCTTCCTCCTGGGGTGTCTGGGAGGCTCAGAAACTGCCCTCCA
>NW_022163562.1:0-2875 GCF_008728515.1 Papio anubis | reverse complement strand
AATCTGAACCATAAATTTTTTATCAATTAACCTTTCTTAATTCAGATTTCAATTTTTACTAAGATTTTAAAGCACTCAATAATCTTCTGATAAATTTCAGGTGGATTTTAAATTAAAAATCTGTTTTAAACTGAAAAGTTTTACCACTACTTTTGATTAGGGAGTTGGTAGATAGGAGGAAAAAGCCAAACACAGCTAGTTTTCTTATTTAGAAGGTATTAAGAGGTAGTGAGAAATTTCACATGTGTATACACAAATTTAGTCAGATATGAGAGACATCATGTCAGTATACTAGGAAAATACACCCACCTTCTATGGATCTAACTAGTATTTTTACCATGTTTCCTTTTCAACTAGATTTTCTTATGCCTTCTGCTCTATTTAGCAGAGATTTTATGATTAGCCTTAGATGTGACTCAAGTATCAAAATAAATGCTATAAAATGGTAATAGTATATTTTGTATGCTTTTATTTTTCACAGTTCTTCTACATATTCATTAGAAGATATATTCTTCATATATTCTTTTTGAGATAAAAAAGTACATGAGTTGCCACACTTGGTCTAATTATCAGGGAATCCTCAAACATGGTCATACCAGTTGGCATAAAAATCTAGTAGAAGACAGGAGATGCAGGAAAGGGTGAACTTCGAAAGAGTGTACTGATCAAATGGAACAATGTATAGATGGAAACATAGGATTTCCACTGAGAGATGACCCTTGTCACCCACTAGATTATCCTAGACTAACCAATCATAGATTACCTCATGAGAATGATGTCATTTCTTAAAGAAAATTAATAAATTTCATTGAAGAAAGTATGGCTTGGAGAATTTGTCCCATTGAGCCTCACAAGTTTCATTCTTCATTTACCATTTTTCAGCATTCTTAGAGGATATTTAAATAACAGGTAGTGACATTCTCTTCACTGTGTGGTAATTCATGAATTAGGGCTTTACTGTGGTTCATTAGGCCTGTTATGATAATGGAATCCTCTCTTTATCCCATGTCCTGTACCTTCAAACTACTGTCATTTGTGTTCTTCTCCTTCTTGCTTTCAGAAACTGTGCCAACTCTTCTAGTCTAGCCCTATGGTCACTTTTCAACCCATCCCAATGAGATGTCATTATAGCACCCAGCACTGTTGGCTACCATCTGAGTTTGGATTCTGAAATTAGGGTAGGCATCTCTAAGTCTTCATTCAACCACATACTAACCACAATCCTTGTGACCTTGAAAAAATGACTTAAACTGCATAAGCCTCAGTTGTGTTGTCTGTAAAATGGATGGAATAATAGTGCCTTCCTCATGAGATTGTTTCAATATTAAACAAGATGATGCCTATATAGTTCCTATCAGGCATATAGTAAGTGCTTAATCAGTGCAGTCATCATCAATCTTACACATACTTAACAGCACTCTTAAGGTCCTTCTCCTCGCTTCCTCTTCACTCCTCTCTGCTCCATTAGTGGCTCGTGTTTATTCCCAGGTTTCAGTTTTCACCATTCTGCAAATTCTTACCAGAAAACCTGCAAATTCCACCTGCTTGCTGATTACTTCCAAGTGTGTATCTCAACCCAAGTATCATCCAGAGACTTGTTTATTCAATTTGCACAACATGCTTATTGCTTCTTCAAATATAGAAATGATATTTTCTTTCTTTTTGTATTTCTATGCAAAGCACTTCATGCAGGACTGGCTACTCAGAATTGTTAATTTCATATATTGAGAGAACAGGACCATCAAACTCATTGCTTTCCTATTTTCTCTCTAGTTTTTGTCTTTACTTGGGCTTATTGTTCTGGGTAAAATCTTTTTTTTTGTTTTTGTTTTGAGACGGAGTCTTGCTCTGTCGCCCAAGCTGGAGTGCAGTGGTCGGATCTCAGCTCACTGCAAGCTCCGCCTCCCGGGTTTACGCCATTCTCCTGCCTCAACCTCCCGAGTAGCTGGGACTACAGGCACCCTCCACCTCGCTCGGCTAGTTTTTTTGTATTTTTTTTTAGTAGAGACGGGGTTTCACCGTGTTAGCCAGGATGGTCTCGATCTCCTCACCTCGTGATCTGCCCGTCTCGGCCTCCCAAAGTGCTGGGATTACAGGCTTGAGCCACCGTGCCCGGCCTGTTCTGGGTAAAATCTTAAGGAAGAAAAATTATTTCTGCAAAATATTTTGTTTCCTACACAATTTAGAACTGGTAGAAGAACCTTAATAAGCATCTATTACCAAAGAGAAAAACACTTATTTTTCTGAAAAAAGAAGTATTTAATAGGAACTTGTGAAAAGAAGTGATATCCCTGGTGGCTGAGAGATGGTGGATCCCTGCACCCACCCTCTAGAAAGTACCCTTTAGATAGCAAGCTCTTAGGGTACCGACATGTGCATCTGGTCATGCCTCAGATGTTCCTGTAAGACTTGTGACTACTGGGGAGGTTAGATAAGCATCTTTATGAGAGGCAGAATATGCTATAGGAATTGTTTCAAGACCTTGCCACATGTGAGGTTGCACCATGCAAGAGTGTAACATTGTTCATCATGGTGGTTTCACTTCAAATGGCATCGGTCTTGCCATTCAACAGGCTGCTTTTCTACTCGCACCCCTTGAAACTGGGCCATACAATCTCACACATCCATCTCTTCTATGATAGTCCCTAGGTCTAGAGGGAGGGTGCTTCATATTGGATAGCTTCAGCAGCAGTGCACTGGCAATGGAGAACAGATCTGGGCCCAGCAGGATTCCAAATGAGGGAGATTCACAGGCTTGGTTGAATAGTCTCTAGTCTTCTGAATACCATGATTTTGATTTTATCAGAAGATGTAAAACATTGAGAGGTACAAAACGTTAATAATTTTAATAGTAGAGGCCAGGCTCAGTGGCTCA
>NW_022163561.1:0-2879 GCF_008728515.1 Papio anubis | reverse complement strand
AATTTCTGTATTTCCTGTTCAAGGTCCTACCTTTTTTACTGACGCTAATAGCAATGATAAGGTTGGATATTGGAGTGTTCATCAATCTCGAGTTACAGTTTATCCTTATCCCTCAGTGCAACAGGGAGAACTGTTTGCTGTTCTCATGGTCTTACTTGATTTCCCTACTACTGGTTGTAACATTGTTAGTGATTCTCAATACGCCGTTTATGTTACTTCTTATATTTCTCAGGCCACTTTACCTCTTTGTGCTACTTCTTCTCTTCAAAAACTCTTTTCCTTGTTATCTTCTACTTTGAGCCAACGTCGAGCTCCTTTATTCATCACTCATCTTCGTTCTCATTCTCAATTTCCTGGACCATTAGTTCATGGTAATACTCAGATTGATTCACTTTTAATCGGCCACCTACATGCTGCAGAACAAAACAAGCTCGTTCTCTTATTCGAGCTTGTCTTTCCTGTGCTCCTTTGAGCATTCCATCCTTCCATCCTGGGGTTAATCCATGAGATGTCCCTTCTTTTGGACGATTAAAGTATGTTCATCATACCATTGATACCTTTTCTCATTTTCAATGGGCCACTCCGTTGCCATCTGAGAAAGCTGATTCTGTTATTACACATCTCTTGGTTTGTTTCGCCATCATGGGCATTCCTCTTATACTTAAAACTAATAATGCCCCTGCCTATGTCTCTCATAAATTACAAGTTTTCTTACAGCAATACAATATTCAACATATCACCGGTATCCCGGGCAACAGTCAAGGTCAAGCCATTATTGAGCGTGCAAATTTAACTTTAAAAACTCAACTACTAAAACAAAAAGGAAAAAATGAGCCCCCCAGAAACCAGATTTTGAAGGTTCTTTTTACCTTAATTTTTTTGAATCAATGGAGACAATTGCAAGATTCCGCTGCCGTAACCCATCTTTCCTCACCTCCCTCGGTGATAGTCCCCGCTGACAATTTAAAGGTTTGGTATCCTAATGAAGAAGGTAAGTATGTTCAAGGGCAAGTTCTAAAACAGGGACGGGGCTATGCTCTTGTCCTTACAGGGAGTAAACCTGAGTGGTCTCCTACAAGATGATTGAAACCCTGTTGAAAAGAAAACTGGATTCAGCATGCATTTCTTCCTTTGTTAGATGTGCCTCAGCGGGGGACTTATTTCTCTTAGTGAGGCTTTGTATGAATATTGGACTTATATTCCCTTTCCGCCCTTGTATCAGGGAGTCACCTGGGAAGAGGCAAAAATTAAGGTTTTCACCATGACATTACTTGGATGCCGTCCCCCTACATGGACAAGGACAACATAGAACGGGAAACAGGAATTATAATCAGCACATACCAATTTGGAGTGGAAGGACTTCCAATATGTATGGGAAATAGTCCTCATTGTCTCCAAAAATTGCATGAAGCCTGGGCTGTTCGCTATAATCATAGTCATGTGGCTGCTAAAACTGTTATTATTGTAACTAGAAACTTTTAATATAATCATACTGTATATAGTAATGAAACTATTCCTAGTTCTTTACTTTTTTGTCCTATTCTAGAGGTTTCTCCTAATATTGAGGTGCTGGAGTGACAACAATGTCGGGGAACTAAACCCCGGATTTTATTAGAATACAATGGAATGTAAATAACTGATTGGAGTGTGCACGGTGATTTTCAAATAAAATTTAGTCACATACCTTTGAAATGACACTGGGTAAATAAAAGTATTGCCGCTAACAGTAATGAAACCTTGGTACGGCGTGAAGGAGGCCTAAAGTACAGAGTCATCTTTGGAAGTTGTTAGCTGCAGGTGATGCCATTAACACTTTTGTGGGGAATATGTCCCTTAATCTTTCTAACCCAAATAACTCCTTTCATATTCAGTTATATCGGAATACCTCCTGATATATTATTGCTTGTGTCCGTAAGCCCTACCTATTATTAGCAGGGAATTTAACATGTGATAATAATACGGGAATTGTTAATTGTACAGATACGTGTACATTTTTGTCTTGCCTCAGTCATTCTTGGTGGCACAACTTTACTGGGGATATTTATATCCTCAGGGCTCGTAAGGAAATTTGGCTACCTGTTAACCTTACGTGACCGTGGGTGGCATCACCTCTTGAAACTTATATTTGGACTTCTCTCCAGCGAACCCGCCGTGCCCTTGGACTTATAATTGCCTCAGTGATGAGCCTTGTCACCATGGGAAAATGGATGGTTTATGTAAATATATGTGGAAGATACATGATAGTTTTCATCACACATTCATATTTTAAAAATCTTAGCAAAGCAGGACTAGGAAGAAGTTATTTCATATTTTGAAAGGTCCTAATAATACTTCTAATAAACATTTTAAATAAAATTTTTATTTTGGAACAGTTTTAGATTTTAAGAAAAATTATGAAGATAGTATGGAGAGTATGCCCCAGCTTCCCTTATTACTAATATATTACATCAGTGTGGTACAGTAGTACAAATAATGAACCAATATTGATATGTTGTTATGAATTAAAGTCCCCCCCCCTTTTTTTTTTCTGAGAGGGAGTCTCGCTCTGTCACCCAGGATGGAGTGCAGTGGCGCCATCTCTGCTCACTGCAAGCTCCGCCTCCCGGGTTCACGCCATTCTCCTGCCTCAGCCTCCCAAGTAGCTGGGACTACAGGTGCCCACCACCACACCCGGCTACTATTATTATTATTATTATTATTATTATTATTATTTTGTATTTTTAGTAGAGATGGGGGTTTCACCGTGTTAGCCAGGAAGGTCTCGATCTCCTGACCTCGTGATCCATCCTCCTCAGCCTCCCAAAGTGCTGGAATTACAGGCATGAGCCACCACATCTGGCCCCCTACATTCCATTCTTAACTCAGATTTCCTTGATTGT
>NW_022163560.1:0-2880 GCF_008728515.1 Papio anubis | reverse complement strand
GGTTATGTATTAGGATTATCTGTCACATTCAAAAACAATCTGCTTTTTTTTTTTTTTTTTTTTTTATGTTTTAAGAATCTTTATCTGATTAAAAATAGTTCATGATCATTGGAAAACATAGAAAATATAAACAAAAAAACCAAAAACCCAAATTACCCCCTCCTAGAGATAACTTATTCTCTACTCCTGAAATCTTCTCTTGGGTAAGTTGCCTGACTCCTCCCTCACTTCTTCAAGAATCAGGAATTTGGGTAAAAGAAACTAAACTTGAATGTCTCTGGCCTTTCCGTTGCTCCCTATTGGATCTTGCTGCCAATAAAGTGCATATGCTCTCTGTGCATTTATGTATATGTGTGTATATATATGTCAGAGAGATGACCTGTACATATACCTATATATGTGTGTGTGTAATATATATGTGTGTGTAATATATACACACATAATATAATATGAACTGTAATATATATCAACTTAGTCATCTCCCTGTAATGAGAGATTGAGTGGGGGAAATCTGTCAAATTTAGTAATAACTTTATTCCTTGCCCACAGTCCCTAGACACATTCTCAAATAGTTAGTTTCAACAGAAATAAAACTGATATTTTGACGTCTATATGTTTGCATCTATCCTAAATGCAAGCATATACACGTCTGTGTCTAACTCTAAATAGCTCTAAATTCAGATGAGTGGAAAGAAGGCTACTATTTGAAATACTCTGAAAGATCCAACTATTATTAAAATATATGCAGATATTTCTATAATTTTTATTCATTCATTACTCATTTAGGATCTTCTGCTGTGACTTAAACACAATACTCGGGCTTAACAGTTTGCATTAAGCTAACAATCCTGTATAAAAGACAAAACATTGAGCAAGTAATCACAAGGATTATGAGTTCTGTGATTTGGGAAACCTGGGCAGTGGGGCAAATTAGATCAGGGAGAGCTAAACCAGATCCCAGACTGGGCATGCCCACTTGGAAAAGGGTTAAATCAAAACCTTAGATATGAGATGCTCACAGTGCAGACTAGGGGCACATTGTTAGAATTGCAATCTGTAGAGACCCAAGTTAGCCCTGGGCAGTGAGCCCATGGAAGATGCTTCAGGACCATCACCAGAAACCATTCTGCCCTCCTACAGCTCTGGGCCTATGACGGAAGGGGCAACCTCAGTGATACTTGAAATGCCTTCAGGGTTTTTCTTCCATGGTCTTGATAAATAGCACCTGGCTTTTATCCATATTAATCTCTTTAGCAATTGTCACTTGGCCACATCCATAGTGTTCACTTCTGAAATTTTCTTTTTTTTTTTTTTAATTATTTACATAACTAAGCTGTGAATTTTCCAAATCCTTTCACTCTGTTTCCTATTTAGTATAAGTTCTTTATTGAAGTCATCCCTCACATCTCACTGTATATGGTTAAAAGCAGCCGTGCAGCAGCCTGAATGCTGTGCTGCTTGGGTATATCTTCCGCCAGATATCCTAGTTCATCACTTTTTTTTTTTTTTTTTAATTTATTTATTATTATTATACTGTAAGTTGTAGGGTACATGTGCATAACGTGCAGGTTTGTTACATATGTATACTTGTGCCTTGTTGGTGTGCTGCACCCATCAACTCGTCATTTACATCAGGTATAACTCCCAATGCAATCCCTCCCCCTTCCCCCCTCCCCATGATAGGCCCCGGTGTGTGATGTTCCCCTTCCCGAGTCCAAGTGATCTCATTGTTCAGTTCCCACCTATGAGTGAGAACATGCGGTGTTTGGTTTTCTGTTCTTGTGATAGTTTGCTAAGAATGATGGTTTCCAGCTGCATCCATGTCCCTACAAAGGACACAAACTCATCCTTTTTTATGGCTGCATAGTATTCCATGGTGTATATGTGCCACATTTTCTTAATCCAATCTGTCACTGATGGACATTTGGGTTGATTCCAAGTCTTTGCTATTGTGAATAGTGCTGCAATAAACATACGTGTGCATGTGTCTTTATAGCAGCATAATTTATAATCCTTTGGGTATATCCCCAGTAATGGGATGGCTGGGTCATATGGTACATCTAGTTCTAGATCCTTGAGGAATCGCCATACTGTTTTCCATAATGGTTGAACTAGTTTACAATCCCACCAACAGTGTAAAAGTGTTCCTATTTCTCCACATCCTCTCCAGCACCTGTTGTTTCCTGACTTTTTAATGATCGCCATTCTAACTGGTGTGAGATGGTATCTCATTGTGGTTTTGATTTGCATTTCTCTGATGGCCAGTGATGATGAGCATTTTTTCATGTGTTTGTTGGCTGTATGAATGTCTTCTTTTGAGAAATGTCTATTATTCATCTACAGCCATCTGATCTTTGACAAACCTGAGAGAAACAAGAAATGGGGAAAGGATTCCCTATTTAATAAATGGTGCTGGGAAAATTGGCTAGCCATAAGTAGAAAGCTGAAACTGGATCCTTTCCTTACTCCTTATACGAAAATTAATTCAAGATGGATTAGAGACTTAAATGTTAGACCTAATACCATAAAAATCCTAGAGGAAAACCTAGGTAGTACCATTCAGGACATAGGCATGGGCAAAGACTTCATGTCTAAAACACCAAAAGCAACGGCAGCAAAAGCAAAAATTGACAAATGGGATCTCATTAAACTAAAGAGCTTCTGCACAGCAAAAGAAACTACCATCAGAGTGAACAGGCAACCTACAGAATGGGAGAAAATTTTTGCAATCTACTCATCTGACAAAGGGCTAATATCCAGAACCTACAAAGAACTCAAACAAATTTACAAGAAAAAAACAAACAACCCCATCAAAAAGTGGGCAAAGGATATGAACAATCTGCTTTTAAAAACCCACTCTAATGCCAAACCCTTGACTAA
>NW_022163559.1:0-2885 GCF_008728515.1 Papio anubis | reverse complement strand
CGCGGGGAGGCAGCTGAGGCTCGGCGAGAACTCCAGCGCAGCGCCAGTGGGCCGGCACTGCTGGGAGACCCGGCGCATATTCTGTAGCTGCTGACCGGGGTGGTGAGCCGTTCACTGCCCTGGGCCGGCAGGGCTGACCGGCCACTCTGAGTGCCTGTCTAGCCGTTACCCGCGCCCGCCGGAACTCGCGCTGGCCTAGAAGCGCGCCGCGCGCAGCCCCGGTGCCAGCCCGCGCCTGTCCTTCCATGCTTCCCCGCAAGCAGAGGGAGGCAGCTCCAGTCTCGGCCAGCCCAGAGAGGGGCTGTGGCGAGTTGAAGGGCTCCTCGAGCGCCGCCAGAGTGGACGCTGAGGCTGAGGAGGCGCCGAGAGGAAGGGCTGTGAGCACGTTGCCACCTCTCACACTCTGCTCTATCCCGGGCACTGTTCTGGAGACTGCCTTGCACATCCTGTTCTTTTCCTCCTCCCTGCGTCTCTGTGAGCTTGTTCATTTTAAAAGGCCCAAATTATTACTACAAGAGGCAACTTCCAGACTCATACGGCTACCTTGGCTCTGAAAACCAGTCCTTTATTTTCAGATTTTTTTCAATAATATCTTCACTTGGATGTCATGTCATATTGAACATGACATTCATGTGTTCATCTGGCAAACATTTTTGAGCATCTACTCTGCTAGTTTTGAAGATACATTAGTGAACAAAGCAGCAACAGCCCCTGCTTTCAAGACGCTCAAAGTTCACTAGGAAAGGCAGAGATCACACAAAGAAGGCATATAATAAAAGAGAGGCACAGGTGTGCAAAATGCTGTCAGGCCCCTCCTCGTCTTCCCACCATCAAGTCTAAAAAGCTGCCGTCATCAGCATCCATTCTCCCCCACTAACATCGGAGTGTTGGTGCACCGTGGCTCTGGCTCCCACATCCCACCCCTCCTGCCTTCTTCATGGGCTTTTTCCCCTTCCAGTGTTTACTTCTTCCTCTACAGGGTCCTTCCCATCACCAGCCAAATAAGCCCTAAGCGGTATGCACAGGAAGCACCCAGAGGAGAGTATTTTTAAAAAGTAGATTCCCAAAGGCCTGGCACTGTGGCTCACGCCTATGATCCTAGCACTTTGGGAGGCATAGGTGGGTGGATCACGAGGTCAGGAGTTTGAGACCAGCCTGGACAACATAGCGAAACCCTGTATCTACTAAAAATACAAAAATTAACCAGGCGTGGTGGAGCACACCTGTAATCCCAGCTACTCGGGAGGCTAAGGCAGGAGAATCACTTGAACCTGGGAGGCAGAGGTTGTAGTGAGCTGAGATCGTGCCACTGCACCCCAGCCTGATTGACAGAGTGAGACACTGTCTCAAAAAGATAAATAGATAAATAAAATGGAGAGGTCCATTGGATGCAGTGGTTCAGGCCTGTAATCCCAGCACTTTTGGAACACAAGGTGAGAGGATTGCCCAAAGCTAGGAGTCAGAGACCTGCCTGGGCAACATCACTGGACACTGTCTCTATAAAAAAATAAAAAAAATTACCAAGTTCCTCAGGCACTCCTGATGTGGTCCAGGGACACACTTTGGAAAGCTCTGCTCTGCTGGCGGCCATCTTAACAGACCTCCACCCACATCTTTTCAGCCCTGCCCCCATAAGCTCCCCTTCATCACCAAGCCTCTTGAAATAATCCCCTACAAACACTATCTTCATGTCCTTATCACATACTCTCTGTGTGTATGTATTTTTTCTGCAAGTTTTACCAGAGCAATCCATGTATAGAGTCCAATAGTTCCATAGACTTATTGCAAAAACTAGCAAGGATGCACGCTCCCCGTTTTCATGTCTGATTCCTGTTCTTCAGAGGAAACGACTTTTAAGTTTTAGCTTTTTATCCCGGTATTTGCATGTACAGATTTAAACATCGTGTCCATATTGTATTGCAATTCATAGATTTTTAAAAATGAGACCTTAAATTGCATCTTTTATTGAGCTAAAGAATATTGTAAGGCTCAAAATAGCTTCCTGTCCCAATTTCACCTCTGAAAGGACTTACTAATTTAAATATATCTACTATGAACTGAACAGTGTCCCCACTAAACAGGTTTAAGTCTTTTTTCTAATTTTTTTTTTTTGAGACAGGGGCTTGCTCTGTCATCTAAGCTGGAGTGTAGTGGCGCAATCATAGCTCACTGCAGCCTTGATCTCCCAGGCTCAAGCGATCCTCTCATCTCAGCACTCACCCCTCCCAGAGGTTGCCACCATGTCCAGCTAATTTTTTTTTGTTTTAAATTTTAGTAGAGACCATGTCTCACTATGTTACCCAGGCTGGTCTTGAACCCCTGAGACCAAGTGATCCTCCTGCCTTGGCTTCCCAAAGTGCTGGGATTATAGGCATGAGCCACAGTGCCCAGCTCGTATGTTGAAATCTTAATCATCAATGTGACTGTATCTGAAGATAGGGTCTTTAGGAAGTAATTAAAGTTAATGGGGTCAAAAGAGTGGTGCCCTAATTCAATGGAACTGTGGTCTTATCAAAGGAGAAAGAGAGTTCTTTCTGTCTTCACTACGTGAGGACACAGCAAGAAGGCAGTCATCTGCAGTCCAGAAAGGAGCCCTGACAAGGAACCGAGTTGTCCAGTACCTTAATCTTGGACTTTACAGCCTCCAGAACTGTGAGAAAACAAATTACCATTGTTTAAGACACACAGTCTGTGGTATTTGCTATAGCAGTCCAAGCTGACTAAGACAGTATCCAAGATCATGGAGGGATACATTTTCTTTTCAAAACAAAACTAAATTTTTTTTTTAATTCTAATTTTTAAAAATCAGTAAACTTAATTTTAGCAGTAATCATAAAATAAAATGCAAAGGAAATTTTGTAAGTTACATGACCCAAGAGAAAAGA
>NW_022163558.1:0-2887 GCF_008728515.1 Papio anubis | reverse complement strand
CACAATTGTGTTTTATGTGCAGCATCTTCACTATATCCAGTTGGTTTTTTTTTTTCTCATTAATGGAGTTGTTGAGCTCAGAACTTTTCAGGAGCAGTTTGTTGATCTTTTAAGTGTCATGTGAAATATGTTCTAATTTAACATTTTATTTGGTTGAGTAAAATGGGAGTAAATGGAAATTTGAGAGTGCCTTGAGTAGATGTACTTGGCTTTGTGTAATGGTTTGAAGCATAGTTTAAAATTACCACTTGTGGCCGAGTGTGGTGGCTCACACCTGTAATCCCAACACTTTGGGAGGGCAAGGCAGGCAGATCACGAGGTTAGAAGATGGAGACCATCCTGGTTACACGGTGAGACCTCGTCTCCACTAAAAATACAAAAAATTAGCCGAGTGTGGTGGCACACGCCTGTAGTCCCAGCTACTCGGGAGGCTGAGGCAGGAGAATCACTTGAACCTGGGAGGTAGAGGTTGCAGTGAGCCAAGATTGCACCACTGCACTCCAGCCTGGGCCACAGAGTGAGACTCCATCTCAAAAAAAAAAAAACAAACAAACAAACAAACAAACAAAAAACCACTTGTAAAAAATTGCATCACTTGTTGAATGACTTATAAAGGAGCTACAATTCTAAGGAATATGGTAATTAATTATTTAAAATAGTAAGGCTGGGTGCTGTGGTTTACACCTGTAATGCCAGCACTTTGGGAGGCTGAGGTGCAAGAATCACTTGAGCCCAAGATTAGAGGCTGCAGTGAGCTATAATCATGCCACTGCACTCCAGTCTGTGTGACGGAGTGAAACCCTTTCTCTAGAGGGTTTTATTTTATTTATTTATTTTTTGAGACAGAGTTTTGCTCTGTCGCCTGGGCTGGAGTGCAGTGGCGGGATCTCAGCTCACTGCAAGCTCCTCTTCCTGAGTTCACACCATTCTCCTGCCTCAACCTCCCAAGCAGCTGGGACTACAGGCGCCTGCCACCATGCCTGGCTAATTTTTTGTATTTTTAGTAGAAACAGGATTTCACTGTGCTAGCCAGGATGGTCCCCATCTCCTGACTTGGTGATCTGTCTGCTTTGGCCTTCCAGAGTGCTGGGATTACAGGCATGAGCCAGTGCGCCTGGCCGACAGAGGATATATTTTTGAGCTTTACATTTCAGAGTTCTTTTCTCTAGCCCTGGCCAGGGTCCCAAACAGGGAACTTAATTCACTCTGTCACTGAAGCATACTCTTGCTTTGATGCCATTGGTATGTTGTCCTAGAGATTTGCTGTGGCTGCTAGGAGTGTTTCAGAGTTAAGAACTGATGCGACTTGTCTTTTGTCAGTTTTTGAGTCTGTAAACCATCTTGTTTCCTTTAGTATTATCTCCCTGGAACTGGAAGGTCAGAGATGAAGCTTTCTTAGATTATAAGTCTCAGCCTTTGCTATCTACCTTCCTCTGTCTCCCATGTCACCTGCTGTTTTTTTTTCCCCCCGTTTTTCTTTTTAATGTTTTTATTGGATAGGTGTCTATTATTGCAGGCTACCTCAAAACATTTTTGGATATTGACAGGACATAAGTATGAATAATATGTAAAAGATAACTTACTCTAGTTCTTTTGAGCAGAGGATTTGGTTTCAATATGTGGCCCTATTAAAGCTTTTGTTAAGTCCAAATACTTTCTGAACTTCAGTTCCCTTACCTATAAAATGGAGTTAGTTGTTAGTAATACCTGTTCTGCCTAACTCAGGAGATTGTTTTGAGGATCAAATGAAATCATGAATGTAATGGAATTTTGTAAATTTTAAATGAAATATTGTATTACCTAAGATTTAAAAAAAACAAAACAAAACAAAACAAAAACACCGTATTTAAGAATGGAATGAATCTGGGTTTTCCTTTGAAATCCCAAGTGTTTAATGTACAGAGAAGTTTTAATGTGTCTGTTGGGGGAGCTTCATTAGGATTGTTTTCTATCTTTAATTGGCCAGTATTGTTTTATATTTTAGCATTTTTGAGGAACATCAAAATTTGTGTTTCAGGTATCATTAATATTTTACAAAGTTATTGAATGTGCATGATTTAGTCTTTAACAATCTCTTCAATTATTTACATTCCCATGTAAAAAATGAAGTAATGAACGTCCATGTAAATAACATTCTCATGCTTTAATGAAGCATAATTTCTTGACATTGCAGTTTCTAAGTGCCCTGTCTTGAGGTTGGGAAAGCGGAAGGGCAGTCAGAGGTCAAGGTCAGCAAAGCATCACCTTTGACGTTTGAAATCCAGCAGCAGGTATCACAGTGAACCCCATTCCAGCATCCAGGAAGTTTCCTGCCCTGCCTCTCCTCCAGCCACCTCAGAATCTGTGTCTGCAGCGTTGGTCCTGCTTTCCTCTCTCCTCTGCCTTTTCTTTCTCTTCACCAACTTCTACCGAGTGCCTCTGATGTCCCAGACAGTGGCAGTGGGAGTACAAAGGCTAGTAAACCCGGCCCTGGTCCTCAGAGATTTTATGTTTTCTGTGCAGATATTAAGTTACACTGTCATACATAGTGTTGACAAACATTGATACAGATTTCCTGTGAAGTGCAGAAGCACCATCCTAAAAGCAGAGATGCAGAGGCAGCACTGGTGACTCACACATGGAGAGCTTTAGTTCTTGTTCTAGTGGGATAAACTGACCTGGACATCATTTCAGTGCAGCGGAGTGAGTGCTGGGACGGGCTCCCGGGGCATCTGGAACAGGGTTTGTCTGGTGTTTAGTCTCCTGCATAGTACTTAGAGTTTATCAGTAAGATGAGTATTGGGAGGTTTCTAAGTGAAAGGAAAGGCAATCACTGACCTGAAACCTAAAATCTGTAGGTGTTCTGGGCCATTTATAATTCACTGAATCTGTTTTGTCAGAACAAGTC
>NW_022163557.1:1652-2888 GCF_008728515.1 Papio anubis | reverse complement strand
ATTAGATCCCATTTGTCAATTTTGGCTTTTGTTGCCGTTGCTTTTGGTGTTTTAGACATGAAGTCCTTGCCCATGCCTATGTCCTGAATGATGTTACCTAGGTTTTCTTCTAGCGTTTTTATAATATTAGGTCTAACATTTAAGTCTCTAATCCATCTTGAATTAATTTTCGTATAAGGAATAAGGAAAGGATCCAGTTTCAGCTTTCTACTATGGCTAGTCAATTTTCCCAGCACCATTTATTAAATAGGGAATCCTTTCCCCCATTTCTTGTTTTTCTCAGGTTCGTCAAAGATCAGATGGCTGTAGATGTGTGGTATTATTTCTGAGGGCTCCGTTCTGTTCCATTGGTCTATATCTCTGTTTTGGTACCAGTACCATGCTATTTTGGTTACTGTAGCCTTGTAGTATAGTTTGAAGTCAGCTAGTGTGATGCCTCCAGCTTTGTTCTTTTGACTTAGGATTGTCTTGGCAATGCAGGGTCTTTTTTGGTTCCATGTGAACTTTAAAGCGGTTTTTTCCAATTCTGTGAAGAAAGTCATTGGTAGCTTGATGGAGATGGCATTGAATCTATAAATAACCTTGGGCAGTATGGCCATTTTCACAGTATTGATTCTTCCTATCCATGAGCATGGTATGTTCTTCCATTTGTTTGGTCTTCTTTTATTTCACTGAGCAGTGGTTTGTAGTTCTCCTTGAAGAGGTGGTTTACATCCCTTGTAAGTTGGATTCTTAGGTATTTTATTCTCTTTGAAGCAATTGTGAATGGAAGTTCATTCCTGATTTGGCTCTCTGTCTGTTACTGGTGTATAAGAATGCTTGTGATTTTTGCACATTGATTTTCTATCCTGAGTCTTTGCTGAAGTTGCTTATCAGCTTAAGGAGATTTGGGGCCGAGATGATGGAGTTTTCTAAATATACAATCATGTCATCTGCAAACAGGGACAATTTGACTTCTTTTCCTATCTGAATACCCTTTATTTCTTTCTCTTGTCTGATTGCCCTAGCCAGAACTTCCAACACTATGTTGAATAGGAGTGGTGAAAGAGGGCATACCTGTCTTGTGCCAGTTTTCAAAGGGAATGCTTCAAGTTTTGGCCCATTCAGTATGATATTGGCTGTGGGTTTGTCATAAATAGCTCTTATTACTTTGAGATATGTTCCATCAATACCGAATTTATTGAGAGTTTTTTAGCATGAAGGGCTGTTGAATTTTGTCAAAAGCCTTTTCTGCAA
>NW_022163557.1:0-1556 GCF_008728515.1 Papio anubis | reverse complement strand
TTGGAAGTTCTGGCTAGGGCAATCAGGCAAGAGAAAGAAATAAAGGGTATTCAGTTAGGAAAAGAAGTCAAATTGTCCCTGTTTGCAGATGACATGATTGTATATTTAGAAAACCCCATTGTCTCAGACCAAAATCTCCTTAAGCTCATAAACTACAGCAAAGTCTCAGGATACAAAATCAATGTGCAAAAATCACAAGCACTCTTTTACACCAGTAACACACAAGCAGAGAGCCATATCATGAATGAATTCCCATTCACAATAGCTTCAAAGAGAATAAAAAACCTAGGAACCCAACTTGCAAGGGATGTGAAGGACCTCTTCAAGGAGAACTACAAACCACTGCTCAGTGAAATAAAAGAGGACACAAACAAATGGAAGAACATACCTTGCTCATGGATAGGAAGAATCAATATCATGAAAATGGCCATACTGCCCAAGGTAATTTATAGATTCAATGCCATCCCCATTAAGCTACCAATGACTTTCTTCACAGAATTGGAAAAAACTGCTCTAAAGTTCGTATGGAACCAGAAAAGAACCCGCATTGCCAAGACAATCCTAAGTCAAAAGAACAAAGCTGGAGGCATCACGCTACCTGACTTCAAACTACTACAAGGCTACAGTAAGCAAAACAGCATAGTACTGATACCAAAACAGAGATATAGACCAATGGAATAGAACAGAGCCCTCAGAAATAATACCACACATCTACAGCCATCTGATCTTTGCCAAACCTGACAAAAACAAGAAATGGAGAAAGGATTCCCTATTCAGTAAATCTTGCTGGGAAAATTGGCTTGCCATAAGTAGAAAGCTGAAACTGGTTCCTTTCCTTACTCCTTATACAAAAGTTAATTCAAGATGGACTTAAATGTTAGACTTAAAACCATAGAAACCCTAGAAGAAAACCTAGGTAATACCATTCAGGACAGAGGCATGGGCAAGGACTTCATGTCAAAAACACCAAAAGCAATGACAACAAAAGCCAAAACTGACAAATGGGATCTAATTAAACTAAAGGGGAACATCACACACTGGGGTCTATTGTGGGGAGCGGTAATGGGGAGGGATAACATTAGGAGATATACCTAATGTAAATGACGAGTTAATGGGTGTAGCATAGCAACATGGCACATGTGTACATATGTAACAAACCTGCACATTGTGCACATGTACCCTAGAACTTAAAGTATAATAATAATTTTAAAAATTATACAATCATATTTGTCAGCCAGGCCTGGAAGAAAAATATGTATTATATTTCTTTTAGTTCTATGCGATCAATAACAATGATAAAATTGTGAATCATCTTTTGATGATTTATTATTTATGCCTTTGGCTGTTAGATGCAAAACACTGCGAACTAGTTCATTCAATTACAAGCTTTCTTCATTTATTTTTCTTTTCTCTCCTCAATATAAAGAATCTCAAAGATAGGAAAGGTAGAATATAAAGAATCTTCAAACATAGGAATAAATATTTTTTGATCAGCTTTTAACCACAAGGCTCTGTGCGAAAAACTGCAGATGTAAAGATACAATATCTGCCCTCAT
>NW_022163556.1:0-2888 GCF_008728515.1 Papio anubis | reverse complement strand
GGGGAAGAGGAGAGAGCCCCAGGAGGAAGGGGGGACTGTCAGCAGCACAGGATTGAGGGGTTGGAAGAGACCTTTAGAAGAGCTGGTCATTATGCCAACCGGGTGTCTGCACTAAGCTCGGCATGAATATGGTGACCTCCTGGGAGCAGGGGGCCACCAGGTTGCCTAAGGATGAGTGAACTGGCCCAGATCAGAAAGGGAGCAGTTCAGAACTCTGGCACCGACTGGTAGCAGGACTGTGCCTGGGCAATATAGCAAGATCTTGGTTCTTAAAAGGAAAAATAAAGAACAGCAGCTCCTTCCCCTCTGGGGAGGGGCTGTCTCAGGGTTACACAGTGAGGGTGGGGAGAGGTGGGCCCACAGTACCTCCCTTGTTGGGTTGTCTGAGGACCCCTCTGGCCACCTCCCCACAGGAGATGAAGGAGGACATCTAGACAGTGAGGAGGAGGAGGCACCTCGGCCCATGCCACACATCCCAGAGGACCTGGAGTGCCAGGAGGCCATGGTGAGTCTGACTGTCCCTGCTCCACTTTGCCACCTTCCTCTGTGGTCCCTGGAAGGAGCCAGAGGCATGGGCCCCGCCCCAGGGACTGGGGATGAGTCTGTGTGTGGGGAGACCTACTGGGCCCTGCAGGGGGCCATGGAGAAACTGAAGATGAGTGCCTCCTGGCATGGGCCAAGAAAAGTGGGGGCGGGGCAGGATAGGTCACTCCCGAGGTGTGACCCCATTATTTTGGCTCCAGAGCAGCTTTACGGACCTCCCGAAGGAGAAGGCGGACAGGAAGGAGCAGGTGGAAAGACTAGAGCTTGGATTCATCCAGCTCTCTGGAGCGACAGAGGGCATGAGTGAGCAGGAGGCCAGGGCATGGCAGGGGGAGCTGCAGGGCCGTCGGAGGGGCCCCAGTGTCTGAGCCCTGTCCTCTCGCAGGAGAGTACATCACCGAATATGAGAGCCAGGGGGCAGTGCCAAACACTCGGCACCAGGAGAAGGAGGACGTCATGGGTCTGGCTCAGAACGAGGAGATGAAGGTAGAGGGCGTGCAACGTCTCTGCAGGGGTGGGGGTGGGCGTGGGATGTGAAGCCAGCTCAGGCGTGGCAGCTGAGCACCCCTCCTTGCAGGTGAAGCTGCTGGAGCTGCAGAAGCTGGTGTTGCCGCTTGTGTGCAACCACGAGGGGCATGACAAATTCCCTCCCGCTGCCCAGAACCGTGGTGATGAGCCCGCTCCAGGGGCCCCAGCCCCCCAGGAGCTTGGGGCTGCGGAGGAGCAGGGTGGTGAGTAGAGCCCTCAGGCGGGGTGGGCAGGCAGGAGCAGGGGAGGCTCGCACTGTGCTCAGACCCCCGCCTCCCTCTCTCCGAAGATGTTTGTGAGGTGAGCCTGGCCGACAGCGTGGAGCCTGCAGCGGGAGAGGCCAGGGAGGGTTCTCCCCGTGGCAACCCCACCGCAGAGAAGATCGTGCAGCTGCTTCCTGTAATGCAGGACACCCAGGAGCACCCAGGCTTGGCCAGCAAACCCTGCGTGCCATTCTTTTACCGGGCAGCGGAGAACAGGGAGATAAACATCATCATCATCTGAGAGCTGGTCAAGAAATTGAAAACAACAACAACAACAAAAAGTTATGGGGTTAATCCCCTGCACAATTCATTTACTTCATTTGAATGTTACAGCCCCTCATGTTTATTTGTGTTTCTAATTTACAGTTTAAATTTATTTATAAAAAGTTAAGGGAGAGTGGCTCTTTCCCTAATGTTCACTGTGGCATCCTTTAGCATTTTTGTTTTTACTTTGATAATTGTAGGTCTTTAGCGTGCATATCGAGTTTGCCCTCAGGTGGTGGGAGTTCAAATACACAAAGACCCACTATTTGCACAAAACTATTCTTGCTGGTTTGGAATAGGCTGCCATGCTTTTTTTAATGTTATTGCAGCATGTATATTCATTACAGAATTCAGATAAAATTCGCTTGTGTTCTGTTATTATGTTTGATGGAATCCTAATCACAGTGAGCTCTTCATTAGCTCAATATGTGGTTTGCCCTCAAGTGCGCACTGTTTCTTACTTTGTAATATGCCCCTGTGAGTACTGACATTTAGAGTTGTTTAAAGGCCGAGAACTGGAAACAGCCTTTCCCCTATTTTCTGTGTATTGGGGATGGGAGTAATAACATTTTGGGGAGTTTTTTAAATCTCACAGAAGAGGAAAGTGGCCTGCTCTGGCAGGTGTGTACAGGATAGAGTGTGTTTCATTTGTTCTGGTGCCAGGAATGAGCGCGGTACTATGGTAGTTCCCTTAGGATTTGTACGTGCTCTGGGCTCCTGAAGATATTGCATCATGAGCTGCAGCAGTTGGACTCTTTCTCAGTGACCTAAAAGGGATTATTTCTGAGGAATGAAAGGCTCCCATCATTGACTATGGATGTGGAAAATCTTTTCTAGCTTAGAGCCTTTATCTCTACAATACTTTAAAGTCAGAGTTCATATTACCTGTTTTAATCACATGACTATAAGTCCCAGTATGCAAAGGGGCACTGGTTGGCATTCTTCTTAATGTATTTAGTAAAGATCATAAGAAATCCTTTCAGAGTTTAAATGTCCCTGGAACAGGCATACAGGCTCTAGTCAAGAATGAATTCGAGTGAAGGAAAGCTGTGTGACACCTGGCATTCCTCTATGTTCATGGAGCTTCTTTGAGGCTAGAAGATTGATTTTACCACCTAGACCTCTCTGGCTAACACCTATTCTTTATTGATTATTCTGACATAGGAATTTACTTATTTTCCTTGAATGGAAAACATTGTAAAAACAATAACAACCATTATTAAAACCAATATATATGAGAGTATTAGTTGAAACAAAAAGGAGATTTAGTAGACAGTATGACACTACATT
>NW_022163555.1:0-2888 GCF_008728515.1 Papio anubis | reverse complement strand
GTGATACCTTGATTCACCCCTATATTGATGAAATCTGTGTACTTGGGATGTCTTTCACTTTAGTTTCTTTTCCTTGTGCTGGTTATGTTAAGTTATTTTCTCCTAGCTGTTTTGAAATACACAGTAGATGACCCGCTGCCATCCCCCTGCTGATTTATCAATAGTAGGTCTCGTGTTCCCATTAGGCTGTGTGTTTGTGCCCGTTACCAGCCTCTGCCCATCCTGCTTATGAGTGGGCTCTGCTGGGCCCTGTTGACCACCTACTCTTGGCCTCCACGAGATCTGCTCTCAGCTCCTGCTTATGAGTGAGAACATGCGCCGTTTCCTTGCTTGGCTCGTTTGCTTAACGTAATGTCCTCCAACTCCATCCATGCTGCCGCGGATGACAGGGCTCTCCGCTGTGTGGTGGAGTATTGCTCCTGTGTATGTTCGAGCCACGTTCCCTTCATCCCCTGTTGACGGGCACTCAGGTGATTCCAGACCTTGGCTACTGTGGATGGAAGCTGAGAGCAGTCACTGGCTTTATACTTGGGGTACGTGAGCCACTTTGATGTTCTCAAGCAGCCTATCCCCAAAGCCCTCCGTAGAATGCCACGTTCGTTTGTACCCATGACTTCTTCCACTAGGATGAACAGCTGGGAAGGGGCTTTGAGTGAATGCTTGGGTTTCTGTCTTTAATTGGTACCCAGCTACACTGGCCAAGCAGGGGTCCCAGTGACCCTGGACACTACCTCACATAAGGTCCAAAGATGCAGTTAGGTTCTTTTAACTTAAAAAAAAGTGCTTTTGACCTGGTTAAGCTATAGCATTATTAGAGTTTTTCATATTGGAAATGTGTATATTTTATTTTCTAAGAAGGAAAGAAATCCTGTTAAATACTCTAACCACAGATTAAATCATGTCAAGGAAAGAGGTACTATTTTGGGGGAAAATTATCCCTTCATGTCAATGATCAAGGAGATGACTTACATTGTTTAATTGAGTTAATTATGAAATCTTAAGTGGTTTTAAGAAGATGAGCTGTGGATGCTGGAGGACATGAGACTGATACTGATTTAGTGTTAGTCAGCCCTGACAGAATGTGGCTCATATTTAAAGCTTGCTCCAGTATTGATAGATTGTAAGTTAATGTAAAGATCTGTTTGATGCTTTTATTTTACAAAATATTATTGAGAAAAAGTTTGACAGCCAAGGAACCGCCTTCAACCAATTTCTTCCTAATTTCTATCACCAGAAAATTTTGTCCTGTTAATTCCAGAATTTACTTTTGGAAAGTTCCTGTAAGGAGAGCAGAGGTATTGGTGGTTGAATGGTGACTTGAATTTAGGTGAAGATCGTTAAATATTTCATAGTCATGTTTGTCTTGGTGGTTTTAGCAATTTTATATTAAATTTAGAACTGCGAGTCAAACCAAATGTGTTCTTTTGCTTTTGTGATACTCCTTTGTATGACTATACTGGTAAAGAATGATAAAATGTGTATCGGGTATTTTTTCTGCATAGATATTAGGATTTTGAGGGGAACAAATTAATCATTCTTCTAATAGACATTGTGCTGTGTGTTGGGTCCTTTGTATATTAGTTGAATCACTATAAAGAGGACCACTTGAAAGTCTGTTTCTATACAAGATCTTTTATATGCTGACTTGTGTTATGCAAAATCCTTCATCCTCAAAGAAGACTAAGCAATGGGTTGGAGGAGAGGTTTAATCCCCCATTAGGTCTATTCCAAATGCCCAGAATTGAATGCAAGTACGAATTATGTTTTTGAAGTGGGGTGTGTGTGTGTGTGTGTGTGTGTTGGACTCCTTTTTAGGTCATGGGAGGGAGGTAAAGCAAAGATCAGATTTGTTGATAAACATTTGTGCATATGCTAGTGGAGAAGTCATATGTCTTGACTGCACCTGCGTACTCTGATTTTGGTTTTGTTAGTGTCTGTAGCTACAAGCCTCACCCATCTCTGGGACTCACCCTGAGGGGCTGTGGTGAGGGTTATTACAGAGTCGTGTGTCTTAGCGAATGGCACAAACGGTCTTGTAGGCCTACTTTGGCTTTGTTTGAATCTGTAGATTGTTAAACTAAGTTTAACATTTTGAGGATTATAAATTGTGATTCTTGTCTAAGAAGAGGTTTCTGTTGTCTCTGAAGACAGAAGCCACAATACAGATGGTCCCTGGCTCACAATGGTTACGTTTGTGATTTTTTTTTTCAACCTTGTGATGGTGTGAACTAGTCACACTCAGTGCATTGTTCGGCCCGAGATGGGCTGCCTCTGAATGAACCCATTGTAAGTTGAAACTATTATGTCAAATGCACTTTCTATTTAGGATATTTTCAGCTTACGCTGGGTTTATTGGAACAGTTTCATCCTATGGTAAGTCAGGGAGCATATATGCTCATAAAAGTAGAGAGGATCTCATAGATACCATGAGATATAATGTCTCTGATGTTATAGAGATACGATGAAAACAATCAAGTGGGACTTGGAAGCCTTGCAGGGACTCACAAGGGTGGCTCCTGGAATGCAAACATGAGCGCCACTGGCTTCTGGATGTGACATCTGTGCCTTCTGCTTAGCCCAGTGGGTTATTGGCTGCTCCCGAGGGCAGAGAGGTCCAGCGTTCTTGTGTTTAGGTGTTTGAGCTGCCTTAAGAGGCTAGGTCACTTCTCACTGGTGTCTTCAGGGCTTTAGGTCTTCTGAACAAGCAGGAGGAAGGACGACTTTGTAGAGCTTTGGAAATCTCAACGGACTTCAGGGCCATCCCCCTTGGTAGGAGAGAGCCCCACTGGAGGCGAGCAGGGTGCCATGCGTGCCTGTGCTGGGCCCAGACGTGTACAGACGTTGTGAGGGCCACAGGACACAGATCGGTCTTGGTGCACAACTGGTGT
>NW_022163554.1:0-99754 GCF_008728515.1 Papio anubis | reverse complement strand
AAAAAAAAAAAAAAAAAAAAGAAAGAAAATGTGGCACATATACACCATGGAATACTATGCGGCCATAAAAAAGGATGAGTTCGTGTCCTTTGTAGGGACATGGATGCAGCTGGAAACCATCATTCTCAGCAAACTGTCGCAAGAACAGAAAACCAAACACCACATGTTCTCACTCATAGGTGGGAATTGAACAATGAGAACACTTGGATACAGGGTGGGGAATGGGGAACATCACACACTGGGGCCTGTCGTGGGCTATGGGGAGCGGGGAGGGATAGCATTAGGAGATATACCTAATGTAAATGACGAGTTAATGGGTGCAGCACACCAACATGGCACATGTAAACATATGTAGCAAACCTGCACATTGTGCACATGTACCCTAGAACTTAAAGTATAATAAAAAATAAATAAATAAAAAACAAAAAGAAAATAAATAAATATTAATACCAACTATCCAATTTGGCAGGAATGTTACATTCATAACAATTTGTAGCCTGACCCCCATGAGTTTTTTGCTGAAAATACAAACTATATAATTATATTTTCTCTTTAAGAAGTCTTGACATTATTAGACCCCTCCCCTGGTTTTTCTTGTTTTTCATTAACTTGTACTTGGCATTCTGTGTCAGGTGTACATGCCAGAGATCAGGATGATAGGGCCATGTGATATTGCTGGCCTAGTCTAGGCATTAGTGTGCGACCCCGTAAGCAAGTACAGCCGGTCATTTCCAGCCACCTGGATCAGCTGAGATGGGAACATCAGTTTAAATGAAAGTGTATTTAGAGAGGTGACCCACTGTCACGAGATAAAGACCTAAGGCCATGAGTTTAAAATTCAGTAACAAAAGGGTGGAGCTCTGGAAACTGGGAGGAGTGAGAGGAGTATTTTACAACTTACGAACATAAAAGGCCACTATTTATTCTTTTAAAAAAATGTATAATTAATTTTCTTGAGACGGGGTCTGACTCTGTTGCCCAAACTGGAATGCGGTAGCACAATCTCAGCTCATTGCAATGTCCATCTCCCAGGCTCAAGTGATCTTCCCACCTCAGTCTCCCAAGTAGCTGGGGATACAGTGCACACCACCACACCCAGCTAATTTTTATATTTTTTGTAGAGACAGGGTTTCACCATGTTGCCCAGGCTGGTCTCGACCTCAAGTGATCTGCCCACCTCAGCCTCCCAAAATGCTGGGATTACAGGAGTGAGCCATCATGCCTGATCAAAAGAGCACTCAGTATATATTCTTTTTTTTCTCTTTTTTTTTTTTTTTGTGAGACAGAGTCTTGCTCTGTTGCCCAGGCTGGAGTGCAGTGATGCAATCTCGACTCAAAGCAATCTGCCTCCCAGGTTCAAGCGATTTTCCTGCCTCAGCCTCCTGAGTAGCTGTGATTATAGGTGTGGGCCACCACAGTTAATTTTGTATTTTTAGTAGAGATAAGGTTTTACCATGTTGGCCAGGCTGGTCTTGAACTCCTGACCGCAAGTCATACGCCCACCTTGGCCTCCCAAAGTGCTAGGATTACAGGTGTGAGCCACCGCACCTGGCCCTATGTATTCCTTAAATTTACTTTTTTCTTGAGGTATAATATAAAGACAGGAAAGTGTGCATATTGCAAGTGTAGACTTTGATGAGCTTTCACAAACTCAACACATCTGTGTGACCAGCATCCTTTCAAGAAACTGAGCATTTCTTGCTACTCAGAAGTCCCTCTACTGTTCTCTTGTAGCTGACATTTGCTCCCAAGAATAACTGCTTTCTGACTTCAATCACCACATATTAGTTTTGTCTCTTTTTAAATTTCATATTACGTTCAGCTCTATGTTCAGTAACTTTTTGTTGGTAGCTTGAAACTGGCCATAGTGGAAGTATGTATTTACACCACAGAAATCGGCAAATCAGGGTGTTGCCCCCATCCCTGAGCTAGATGTTAAACATTTATGAGTACACCACTGAGTACAGAAGTAAACAAAACTAACAAAAATCTTTGCCTTCATAGAGTTCACATTCTAGATGGAGAGAGACAAAATAAGTAACTGAATTATGTTAGAAGTATATTAGAAAACGCTGGGCATGGTGGCTCATGCCTGTAATCCCAACACTTTCAGAAGTTGAGGTAGAAGGATTGCTTGAGCCCGGGAGTTTGTGACCAGCCTGGGCAACACAGGAAGACTCCATCTCTGTAGAAAATCAAAAAACTAGCTGGGCATGGTGGCACATGCCTGTAGTCCCAGCTACTCAAGAGGATGAGGTGGGAGGATCGCTTGAGCCCAGGATCGCTTGAGCACTGTGGGCCATGGTTGTGCCACTGCACTCCAGTCTGTCTCAAAAACAAGAAAAGAAAGAAAAAGTATATTCGGAGAGGAAAAACACTGAAGGGAAAAGTTAAGTTGAGGAAAGAAGTAAGGAGTCTGGGTGGTGGTGGGCATTACAATTCTAAATAGGGTGGTCAGGAAAGGCCTCACTGAGAACATGGTATTTGAACATTAATTGAAAGGAAGGGGGAAACAAGCTGTAAGTATAGGTAAGAGAAGAGTGGTTTAGGCAGAGAAAACAGCAAATGCAGAGACCCTGAGGCAAGAATGCTGCAAGGGGGCCACTAGAACTGGGGCTCCATGAGTAAGGGTAGATAGAGCAGGAACTGAAATCCTAGAGGTAATGAGTGAAGGTAGTGAGGGGTGGAAGGCCAGATTATGAAAGGCCTAGAAGGCCATTGTGAAGACTTGAGATAATTTTTTTTCTTTTTTTTGGAGATGGAGTCTCACTTTGTCACCCAGGCTGGGGTACAATGGCGTAGTCTCGGCTCACTGCAACCTCCGCCTCCTGGGTTCAAGCAATTATCCCACCTTGGCCTCTTGAGTAGCTGGGACTATAGGCACGGGCCACCACACCCAGCTAATATTTGTATTTTTAGTAGAGATGGGGTTTTGCTATGTTGGCCAGGCTGGTCTTGAACTCCTGACCTTGTAATCCGCCTGCCTCAGCCTCCCAAAGTGCTGGGATTACAGGCGTGAGTCACCGCACTTGGCCGACTTGAGATAATTTAATAGGGGAAAGTATAGTTTTTTATACAGCTAAAGTATTAAGTTATCAAATGCTATCTTGTCAGATTCCTTGCTGAATTCAAAGGTGACTTTTGGATTGCTTTCTTTTCTTCTTTTTTTTGAGACGGAGTTTCATTCTTGTTGTCCAGACTGGAGTGCAATGGTGCAATCTCAGCTCACTGCAACCTCCTCCTCCTGGGTTCAAGCGATTCTCCTGCCTCAGCCTCCCAAGTAGCTGGGATTACAGGTGTGTGCCACCACACCCAGCTAATTTTGTATTTTTTTAGTAGAGACAGGATTTTACCATATTGGTCAGGCTGGTCTTGAACTCCTGACCTCAGGTGATCCGCCTTCCTTGGCCTCCCAAAGTGCTGGGATTACAGGTGTGAGCCACTGCGCCTGGCCTGGATTGCTGTCTTTAGGTTGAATTAGCCTCTAGACTTGTGTTGTTCAGTAAGGTAGCCAGTACTCACATGTGGGTATTTGAATTTAAACTTATCGAAACAAAATAATAATTCAGTTCCTTGTTGTACTAGTCACATTTCAAGTATTCAATAGCCACACTTGGCTAATAGCTACCATGTGAGGCAGCACAGACACTGAACATGTCCATCACTGCAGAATATTCTGTTGGACGCGGCTACTCTAAGACAGCAAACCTTGCTGGGATGGACTATACGCCGGTTTTTAGCCTTTTTACAGATGATGCATTTGCCCTAGCAGATCTTTTGGCAAGAACACCTCGGTACAGGAATCCTGGAGCCATTTGATTTCTGCTCAGATTGTAAGTTTCTATTTCAGGACCTTATATCTAAAAGTAGCTTTATATAAAACCTGTAATCTTCTCCAGAGACATCCTCTAGTATTCATTTATATATTCATAAAAAGTGAGTGATCACTGGCTATTACCTTGCTTGTATAACCTGTTGTGAAAAGCAAGATGGCCCAAATTATAGCCTAGAAACTTTAATTTATTCATTTATTTATTTTGTGGCTGTTTTTAATGCATGGATTCAGGTTAAGTTGTGATTAAATCAGATATATAAATTGCTCTGAGATATAAATTGCTCAGAGTCAAGAAGTGCAAAAAAAAAAAAATTCCATAATCTTTTTTGTGAGAAAGGATGCTTTTTAGCATTAATTCAGGGTTCTTCACCCCATTCTTCCTCAGTGCTCCCACTCTGGGTGTGGTATGGGACTGTTAAAACCCTGACCAGGGACTTTTCTCTAGTTGGTGAAATGAAGGAAAAGCAGTCACTCAACTTCATAAAAAAGGCAGTTATCCTGTGATCTTCTAAACTGGCTTATGTGGAGCAGAATGATCCATGAGCAGCTGGGAGCTCACTCTCTATATTCTGATATGAGATGGGATCTTTGGGGGAAGGGGTGTTTCGTGGGCCTAGGTAAGCACAGATCCTTTGAGCTAAGGAGGCCTGGTTGACACCTGTGGTTTCACGGGATACTTCTCTGGGTTGGGGTGGGTCTTATCTTTTTCCTCCTGCCTCAGCCAAAAATAGTTTAGAGATCTCCAGAATGGCTGCAGAGTTGCTCCCAACTTGCCCTCTGAGAAGACTTTTTTTTTTTTTTTTTTGAGGCGGAGTCTCACTCTGTCGCCCAGGCTGGAGTGCAGTGGCCAGATCTCAGCTCACTGCAAGCTCCGCCTCCTGGGTTTACGCCATTCTCCTGCCTCAGCCTCCCGAGTAGCTGGGACTACAGGCGCCCGCCACCTCGCCCGGCTAGTTTTTTGTATTTTTAGTAGAGACGGGGTTTCACCGTGTTAGCCAGGATGGTCTTGATCTCCTGACCTCGTGATCCGCCCGTCTCGGCCTCCCAAAGTGCTGGGATTACAGGCTTGAGCCACCGCGCCCGGCCAAGAAGACTTTTAAAAGTTTGTTCATGTTAAAATATAAATGATTGTAATCCCAGCACTTTGGGAGGCCGAGACGGGCGGATCATGAGGTCAGGAGATCGAGACCATACTGGCTAACACAGTGAAACCCCATCTGTACTAAAAAAAAAAATTCAAAAACTTAGCCGGGCGAGGTGGCAGGCGCCTGTAGTCCCAGCTACTCGGGAGGCTGAGGCAGGAGAATGGCGTAAACCTGGGAGGCGGAGCTTGCAGTGAGCTGAGATCCGGCCACTGCACTCCAGCCCGGGCGACAGTGCGAGACTCCGTCTCAAAGACACAAAAAAAAAAAAAAAAAAAAAAAATATATATATATATATATAAATGATTGGCTAGGAAGGAGGGTAGCTCATACCTGTAATCTCAGCAGTTTAGGAGGCTGAGGCAGAAGGATCACTTGAACTCAGGAGTTCAAGACCAACCTGGATAACATAGACTTCATCTCTTAAAAAAAAAAAAAAGAAAATGAAAAAAAGAAAGTAGCCTGCTGTAGTGGCTCATGCATGTATTCCCAGCTACTAGGCAGGCTGAGGAGGGAGGATGGCTTGAGCTCAGGCGATGAAAGGTACAGTGAGTTGTGATCATGCCAATACACTCCAGCCTAGGTGACAGAGCAAGACCCTGTCTCAAATTACATATATACATATATATATATATGTTTAGTGGTTACTTCTTCTGGGAGACTGAGCCAACTGCCTTGTTGACGTAAGTCAAAGGAATGAAGCTGGCCGGGTGCAGTGGCTCACGCCTGTAATCCCAGAACTTCGGGAGGCCAAGGCGGGTGGATCACCTGAGATCAGGAGTTGGAGATCAGCTGGCCAATATGGTAAAACCCTGTTTCTACTAAAAAATACAAAAATTAGCTGGTGTCATGGCAGGCACCTGTAATCCAAGCTACTCAGGAGGCTAAGGCAGGAGAATCGCTTGAACCCGGGAGGCGGAGGTTGCAGTTGAGCTGAGATCACGCTGCTCGCACTCCAAGAGTGAAACTCCATCTTAAGAAAAAAATAAATAAATAAAAATAAAAAGGAATAAAGTTTGTGGAATTTCAAGCATCTCTAGTGCTCCTAAACTAGTACCACGTTTATAGTTAGGGGAACTATACCTCCATTTTGCCTGGGACAGTCCTGGTTTATACCCATTACCCTTGTGTATTTATTAACAGTGCTCCCTTTCACTCTCAAAATGTCTGGATAATAAATTAAATAGTCACCTTATTTTATAGCCCATTCTCTGCCCAAAGCCTAATTAGCCTAATAAGTACAAGACAGAAAATTTTTAAAATTACTTCCTGGAGTCAGCTTCCTTTAATCATCTCTATGCCTTTTTCTCCTTTTTCAATTTTCATTCTCATATTGGAAAGCACCAGGAGACAAATGACTGTGCCTGCAATCTTGTTTTTTTGAGCAGTTGTTTAAATAATGTAATACATCTTGGTTCTTGAATAAAATCCTAAAGAAGCACATCTTTCCTAGGTTACTCCTTATCAATTTAGTAATGCTTTTTTTCAAACACTTCTTCTTTCTGTTTGTCTAGAAAAACTTGCTTCCTTGGAGAACCCCTTTTATTGAATTATTTCTTCACACTGGCAATTTGATTGGATTGATTCCATTTTTTATTTCTACAACTACAGTGACTTGGTCCACAGATTTTAGTCTGGTAGGCATATAATTAGACTCTTACAATTTTGCCTTTACGTCCTATATCTTATGGGAGATGAGGGCGTGTAGTGTCTAGCATCTGCAAAATGCATTCCCAGCTAGTCTTGCCTAGAGGCAAACTGGAACACCAGGCACTAGCAGTGAGCTACACCTGTATGCATAGAAATGGCTTTTTAAAAGGAAGAAAGCATAAAGCCACAAACTCGTAATGTTCCTTTAGAGCTGGACTGGAACTATAAAAAGCACATAATTTAGACACATTTTTAGCTGTTCTAAGTTTTCTATTGGTTATTATAAAAGTTTATGTATATTCATTTGGATTTTTTAAATCAAGCAGATATTTTAACAGTTCGCTTTACTTGTGCAGCTGTTTTCCTTAAATATATTGGTTATTTAACTTACAAACTTGCCTTTATAAAAAGCCAGGCTAAAAAAGATTTGTCTTGACCTTTTACTTGGCACTTAAGATTACAGAATTTCTAAATTCAAGCATTACCTAAGAATTTTCATAATTTTGTCCCTGTTGCCCTTTGATTCCAAGTGGTTAGAAGTTAACCTATTTAATGTCCTTAGGAGCAAAGGGTTAAATCCTAGCATCAAGGTTAGTTTAAAAACAACAGTTGGCCTCCTGTATAAACATTCTCTTCCATTTATAAACACACTCCTTTTTTTTCTTTTTCCATTCTAAATGCCAGTTTACAATTCAGTGAGATAGTTTTCTATTTATAGTGTCTTCACCTTAAATGTTATCCCTCGAATATCAGGAGTTATTTCTAAAACACAAAAAAAGGATATCTTCTTTCACACCAAAAAACTACATTGACCAAGAAAATTATTTACCGTAATAATACCAAGAGCGTGAAAACTGTTAGTGCAAATGATTTTATCTATCATTAATAACAGCCTAACTCTTCCCATCAACTGAAGAACTTAATTAGACAAAGAAACAGTAACTAAGTAGAAATAAAAATGAAAATGTAGGCCAAGTGTGGTGCCTTACGCCTGTAATCCCAGCATTTTGGGAGGCCTAGGTGGGTGGATTACCCGAGGTCAGGAGTTCGAGACCAGCCTGGCCAACATGGTAAAACCCCATCTCTACTAAAAATACAAAAAGTAACCGGGTGTGGTGGCATACACCTGTAGTCCCAGCTACTTGGGAGGCTGAGATAGGAGAATCGCTTGAACCTGGGAGGTGGAGGTTGCAGTGAGCTGAGATTATGCCACTGCACTTCAGCCTGGGTGACAGAGAGAGACTCCCTTAGAAAGAAAGAAAGAAAGGAAGGAAGGAAGGAAGGAAGGAAGGAAGGAAATGTATAACTTCCTGTGTGAAGGAAAGGAAGGATACATTCTAACCAGACAGAAAGATGGAATCCAATTTTAGTAAGTGAAATCTTCCAAATTTATGGTTGTAGTTAGAAAGAGACATGATGAGGCCAGGCACGGTGGCTCACGCTTGTAATCCTAGCACTTTGGGAGGCCAAGGTGGGTGGATCACCTGAGTTCAGGAGTTCGAGACCAGCCTGACGAACATGGCGAAACCCCCATCTCTACTAAAAATACAAAAATTAGCCTGCTGTGGTGATGGATGCCTGTAATCCCAACTACTCAGGAGGCTGAGGCAGGAGAATTGCTTGAACCCAGGAGGCGGAGGTTGCAGTGAGCCGAGATCGCACCATTGCACTCCAGCTTGGGTGACAGGGCAAGACTCCGTCTCAAACAAAAAAAAAAAGAAAGAGACATGATGCTCATGGACTAGGCTTACTTATAGGGGCAGGGTTTGATGGATCTCCAGGTGCAGGCTCTGATTAAGCTTTGCGAGTTCTGAGACTGAATTTTATCAGGACATCTATAAGAAATCACGATAAAACTGGCTGGGCAAGGTCACTCATGCCTGTAATCCCAGCACTTTGGGAGGCCAAGGCGGGCAGATCACTTGAGGTCAGGAGTTCAAGACTAGCCTGGCCTACATGTTGAAACCCCATCTCCACTAAAAATACAAAAATAAGCCAGGCATGGTGGACCATGCTTGTAGTCCCAGAGCTACTTAGAAGGCTGAGGCAGGAGAATTGCTTGAACCCTGGAGGCAGAAGTTGCAGTGAGTTGAGATCACCCCACTGTACTCCAGCCTGGATGACAGAGCAAGACTCCATCTCAAAAAAAAAAAAAGAAAAAGAAAAAAGAAATTACAAGAAACCTAATAAACAGGCCGGGTGTGGTGACTCATGCCTGTAATCCCAGCACTTTGGGAGGCCAAGGCAGGCAGATCACAAGGTCAGAAGATCGAGACCATCCCGGCTAACACGGTGAAACCCCGTTTCTACTAAAAATACAAAAAATTAGCCAGGGACTAGTAGCTGAGATTACAGGCATTTGCCACCACGCTCGGCTAATTTTGGTAGTTTCAGTAGAGACAGGGTTTTACCATGATGGCCAGGCTGGTCTCAAACTCCTGACCTCAGGTGATCCATCCACCCCGGCCTCCCAAAGTGCTGGGATTGTAGGCGTGAGCCACCGTAGGCGGCAACCTATTCTCTGTCTCAGTGATGGCACCCATGTTGCTTCCTACTCTCCAGCACCGTATACATTTCTTCAGTGAACCCTCTTCTTACATGCTCCCTGAGAAACCAGCTACTCCATGTAAACTGATTTCTCATTGTGCTTTTAAAATATTGTTTACAAATTTATTCTAGCCTGGCGTGGTGGCGGGCTCCTGTAGTCCCAGCTACTGGGGAGGCTGAGGCAGGAGAATGGCTTGAACCCGGGAGGCGGAGCTTGCAGCAAGCCGAGATCGCGCCACTGCACTCCAGCCTGGGCAACAGAGCGAGACTCTGTGTCAAAAAAAATAAAAAATAAAAAATAAAATTATTCTTTGCCTCTAAATTACAACTATACTGGTCTGTATTTTTAATCTGTGAACTTTATAGTTTTACCATTCACATTTAGGTCTTTAAACAGTCTAGGTTCCATATGTGATGTTAGATGTGGATTATGTTTTATTTTCTTCCATATGGTGAACCAGTTTTCCAACATCTACACAATCTGTTTCTTTCATAATGACTTGTGGTTCCACTTTTATTGCATAATAAGTTTCAATCTGGACATCGGTTGTCTCGGAGCTCTTCTCTTAATCCATGAATTTATTCCCAGTGGGAACTATGCACTTTCAGAGAAACAAACACTTGTGTAGATTTATCAGAGAACTCTACACACCCATCCCTTTCTGGTACCCGATTATCTGGCAAATCAAATGAAGAATCAGAAATTTTCCTGGTGAGCATGGAGTTAAGATAAAATATATATTTTTAAGGGATATTTTTATGGGTACATCTAATCCAGAAAAATAATCCCTGCCTTATAACAGAATAACTCTCTGCTGAGCAGAACATTGTAATTAGATAATGCTTATTTGACTCTTCATCTCTAGGTACTAAACAAATTATTTCCTTTTTTTATAGCACACTAATTCTTCAGGCTGGCGTGGTACAAGTCATCAGAGTTAAACATGTATAGAACAATCACATTCTAGGCTTGCCTTTTGAGATTTTTCCACATCACATCAGTGATAGGCAATTCAACAGACGGGAGGTGTTACAGCTTTGAACAGAGGTTAATTTGAATCTTGGCTATATTACTTCTTATCTATAACAGACGCTGTTTAATGCCTACCTGTCACCTACCAGCCTTTTTTACCCTTTACTTCTTCTACCTGTATTTCTATCAACTCCTAGGTCTTTTTTTTTTTTAGATGGAGTCTTGCTCTGTCGCCAGGCTGGAGTGCAGTGGCGTGATCTCGGCTCACTGCAACCTTTGACTCCCTGGTTTAAGCGATTCTCCTGCCTCAGCCTCCTGAGTAGCTGGGATTACAGGCACGTGCCACCATATCCAGCTAATTTTTGTATTTTCAGTAGAGACGGGGTTTCACCATGTTGGCCAGCATGGTCTCAATCTCCTGACCTTGTGATCTGCCTGCCTCGGCCTCCCAAAGTGCTGGGATTAAAGCCCTGAGCCAACGCACCTGGCAACTCACAGATCTTTCTTACTAGATTTTTTCCATTTGGCAATGTGTGCAGTCTCAGGGAATAAATCATATTTATAGTTTAGGGCTATAAATATGATGCTTGGAGCAGAGGGGGCCATCTTGTGACCATAAGAAAATAGCCTAAGTTTTTTTGTTTTTTTTTTTTTTGAGACTCACTGTCACCCAGGCTGGAGTGCAATGATGTGATCTTAGCTCACTGCAACCTCCGCCTCCTGGGTTCAAGCGATTCTCCTGCCTCAGCCTCCCAAGTAGCTGGGATTACAGGTGTCTGCCACTACATCAGGCTAATTTTTGTATGTTTAGTAGAGGTGGGGTTTCACCATGTTGGTCAGGCTGGTCTCGAACTCCCAACCTCAGGTGATCCACCCCCCTCAGGCTTCCAAAGTTCTGGGGTTACAGGCATGAGCCACTGAGCCTGGCCAATAGCCTAAGACTAAAAAGTCTGTTTACTTATGATGGTATATCGGAAAGATAGAGGGCTGAGTGCAGTGGCTCCTGCCTGTAGTCCTAGCCCTTTGGGAGGCTGAGGCGGGTGGATCACCTGAAGTCAGGAGTTCCAGACCAGCCTGGCCAATATGGTGAAATGTTGTCTCTCCTAAAAATACAAAAATTAGCCAGGTGTGGTAGCGGGTGACTGTAATCCCAGCACTTTGGGAGGCTGAGGCAGGCAGATCACCTGAGGACGGGAGTTCAAGACCAGCCTGACCAACATGGAGAAAGCCCGTCTCTACTAAAAATACAAAATTAGCCGGGCAGAGTGGCACATGCCTGTAATCCCAGCTACTCAGGAAACTGAGGCAGGAGAATCGCTTGAACCCGGTAGGTGGAGGTTGCAGTGAGCCGAGATCACACCACTGCACTCCAGCCTGAGCAAGAGTGAAACTCTGTCTCAAAAAAAAAAAAAAAAGAAAAGAAAAGAAAAGAAAGAAAGAAAGATAGAGAAGGAGACTGTGTCCTGAAGGAAATTATAGAGTTGTTGAATTAATCCTGGAACCACCTACCTCTAAATCGCTCCATTAGGTAAGCAGTAAGTGTTCTCGTGGCTTAAGCACTTGATATTCAAAGTGTGGTCTGCAGACCAGTAATGGCGTCACTTGATTGCTTATTAGAAATGCAGAACCTCACCGCCGCCCCCCCCGCAATGAATTATAATCTGTGTTTAAAAAGATCCCAAGGGATTTTTTTTTTTTTTTTTTTTTTTGAGACAGTCTGGCTCTGTCGCCCAGGCTGGAGTGCAGTGGCGCGATCTCGGTTCACTGCAAGTTCTGCCTCTCGGGTTCACGCCATTCTCCTGCCTCAGCCTCCCAAGTAGCTGGGACTACAGGTGCCCGCCACCACGCCCGGCTAATTTTTTTTGTACTTTTAGCGAGATGGGGTTTCACCGTGTTAGCCAGGATGGTCTCGATCTCCTGACCTCGTGATCTGCCAACCTCGGCCTCCCAAAGTGCTGGGATTACGGGTGTGAGCCACCACGCCCAGCCGTGATTGTTATACAGATTAAAATTTGAGAAACACTGGTATAAGGTATTCCTCATAAGTTTTTATTTCTTGCAGTTGAATCCATCCTAGTTGACACTGTGACATTCGCCAAGTTACCCAAGACATACAAGCCTCATTTCTTTATCTGTAGTGATAACATAACCATCCAAGGGGTTCACCTTGCCCCCTGCCTAGACAGAGCCCATTTATCAAGTCAGGGGAGTTGCAGTAGAGAAAGAGTAGTTCATGCAGGGCCTGCTGTGCGAGAGACCAGAGTTTTATTATTACTCAAATCAGTCTCCCCAAGCATTCGGGGAGCAGAGGTTTTAAGAACTTGGTGGGTTGGGGGAAGCCAGTGAGCCAGGGATGCTTCTTTGTTAGGGATGAAATCACAGGGAGTCCAAGCTGTCTTTTTTTTTTTTTTTTTTTTTTGAGATGGAGTCTTGCACTGTCACCTGGACTGGAGTGTAATGGTGCCTTCTCAACTCACTGCAACCTCCACCTCCCAGGTTCAAGCGATTCTCCTGCCTCAGCCTCCTGAGTAGCTGGGATTACAGGCCCCCTTCCCACCATGCCTGGCTAATTTTTTGTATTTTTAGTAGAGACAGAATTTCACTATGTTGGCCAGGCTGGTCTTGAACTCCTGACCTTGTGATCTGCCCACCTCAGCCTCCCAAAGTGCTGGGACTACAGGTGTGAGCCACGGAGCCCGGCCTCAAGCTTTCTTCTTGTGCTGAGTCAGTTCCTAGGTGGGGGCCACAAGATCGGATGAGGCAGTTTATCAATCTGGGTGGTGCCAACTGATCCATCAAGTACAGGGTCAGCAAAATCTCTCAAGCACTGATTTTAGGAGCAGTTTAGGGAGGGTAAGAATCTCGTAGCCTCCAGCTGCATGACTTCTAAACCATAATTTCTAATCTTGTGGCTAATGTTAGTCCTACAAAGGCAGACAAGTCCCCAGGCAAGAAGGAGGTCTGCTTTGGGAAAGGGATGTTGTTGTCTTTGTTTTAAACATTTTTGTTTTAAACTGTAAACTAAGTTTCTCCCAAAGTTAGTTCAGCCTATGCCCAGTAATGAACAAGGACAGCTTGGAGGTTAGAAGCAAGATGGAGTTGGTTACGTTAGATCTTTCACTCTCTCAGTCAGAATTTTGCAAAGGTAGTTTCAACCATAATGGTATTGGCCTTCTAAAAATGCTGCAGTGATTAAATAAATAAATAAAAAGCACAGCATAATGCTTGGCGCATATTAAACACTCAGTGTTGGTTGAGCGCAGTGCATGCCTGTAATCTTGAAGGTGAGTGGATCACTTGAGGTCAGGAGTTCGAGACTAGCCTGGCCAATATGATGAAGCCCTGTCTCTACTAAAAATACAAAAATTAGCCAGGTGTGGTGGCAGCTGCCTGTAATCCCAGCTACTTGGAAGGCTGAGGCAGGAGAATTGCTTGAACCTGGGAGGCAGATGTTGCAGTGAGCCGAGATCATGCCACTGCACTCCAGCCTGGGCCACAGAGCCAGACTCTCTCAAAAACAAAACAAAAACAGAAAAAGCCACTCAGTGTTAGCTATCTTTACTGGACTTTGCAAGCACCCTTAGTGTAGGTGGTGATGTTTGTGTGCAAATAGATTTGCCCTTCCAGCATGGAAACTGGGTGGGGTGAGGGCTTTTATTGTCATTGTTGCTGCCCGGAGTGTAGGACAGACTACTTAAACCAGCTGCTTTCCTGTGAATTGATAATTGACAACTTGTATCTACAAGCAGCAGGTTTGATTTTATTTTCTTACTTTCATAAGCTCAATAATAGAAGTCATTGTTGAGAAACTAGGCCTATTTAGCTAGGTAGTAAAGTTACAAGTCAGCTAATGAAAGCAAGACATACTTGGAAGAACTGTGGGACAAAAG
Organism: Papio anubis; assembly: GCF_008728515.1. Taxonomy (NCBI): domain Eukaryota; kingdom Metazoa; phylum Chordata; class Mammalia; order Primates; family Cercopithecidae; genus Papio; species Papio anubis. Next base: position 85,717 of record NW_022163554.1, on the reverse strand, counting down.
TAAGATTAAGGAAGGAAAACACTTTAAAGCTTGCTTACACAATGACTTTACAATAGGGCAACTGGCTGGAACCCTTGTAAAATGATGTCAAGTCATCATAACTTTGAGGTGCGGGTAGGCTGCATTTAACACAATAAAATAATGCGTGCATGTCAAACATGTACCAAATGCAGTATATCCATATCTCATAAAGATATAAGGCCCTAAAACAATTAACTTATTTATGACACTCTACAAACACATTTATCGTAATTAAAACAAATTCATTGAAATACGAAATGTCCATGGAAAAACAAAATACCTTTATAACGTCTGACGTGTACTATCTCAGAACTCCTCTGTGAGGAAGGTCAAGAGGATACCTTGCTCCAGACCCAGCCACACCAGGTAGTAAAAGGTAGGCGTGGGCCCAGCTGAAGGTAAATGCTCTGGCTATTCAGCATGACAAAGGGGCCTCAGTAGACTTCAAGGGAAATGGGCATAGTTGAAACCAATGATTGGTCTGCCAACTAGGACACCAGGGCACAGTAAGATTCCCCAGGAAGAATGGGAGGCAGGGTATGAAGAGGACAGACAAAACTCAGGACTCCAAATGTACAGAAAGCTGGCTTTAGGATGTTTACCATGGTTCATTAGTATAGAATGTGCTTCTGGAATAGGACTCAGCAAAAGCAAAGCAAAGCAAGGTCTTACTCCTAGGCGCTCCTGGTATATGAAGCTAAAATCCCCCAAAACAAGACTAAGTTGTGCAAGCAAAGATGGAACTCAGGCTCAGGAAGCAGTGCCCATTACCAGAACAGGCTACCTCATGAGCATCAAAAGCTACAACTCAGGAAGCAGTGCCCATTACCAGAACAGGCTACCTCATGAGCATCAAAAGTTACAACTCCTGGCCTTGTGCGGTGGCTCATGCCTCTAATCCCAGTACTTTGGGAGGCCAAGGCAGGCGGATCACTTGACATCAGGAGTTCAAGGCCAGCCTGGCCAACATGGTGAAACTCTGCATCTACCAAAAAAACAAAAATTAGCTGGGTGCGGTAGTGCATGCCTGTAATCCCAGCTACTGGGGAGCCTGAGGCAGGAGAATCACCTGAACCCTGGAGGCAGGGGGTTGCAGTGAGCCAAGATAGCACCACTGCACTCCAGCCTGGGCGAAAGAGCGAGACTCTGAGAAAAAAAAAAAAAAAGGCTACAACTCTGCTCTTCTATGATGGCACTGACAATGTCTCAGGTTAGATAAAGCAGGGAGGAAGTGGTAGGTAACACAGGAGTCCAGTGGTCAACACTAATGAAAGGACCTGTTCCTTCCTTCAAAACCCTTATACATTGCGGGTGATAACTGGCTTATACCAAGCTGTTTAAATGCTTTTTATACCAGCCCTGGATGGATCAAGGGACTGGGGTGAATATAATGCTCTGAATGTAATTGGTTTTTTGTTGTTGTTGTTGTTGTTTTTGAGACGAAGCCTTGCTCTTTCACCCAGGCTGGAGTGAAGTGGTGTGATCTCAGCTCACTGCAACCTTTGCTTCCCAGGTTCAAGTGATTCTCCTGCCTCAGCCTCCCGAGTAGCTGGGATTACAGGTGTGCGCCACCACGCCTAGCTAACTTTTTTCTATTTTTAGTAGAGACGAGGTTTCACCATGTTGGCCAGGCTGGTCTTGAACACTTGACCTCACGTGATCCATCCGCCTCGGCCTCTCAAAGCGCTGGGATTACAGGTGTGAGCCACAGCACCCGGTTAAATGTAATTGTTAATTCCATTTGTTTATACAAAATCTCAATGGTTAAACAATAACTAATATCTATTTGTGTCATGTTCCAATATATAAATAAACTGGTTGGGGATGAAGTGGGTGGAGGCTTACTCCACACAGTCATTCATGGACCCAAAAGCCAAGTATTTTTTATCTGGTAGCTGCAGTGTCTTTTTGGGCCTTGGAATCCTCCGCTGGTTTTTCTGCATCTGGTTGAAGAAATGAAGAATGAGGGAGAATCTCAAGTTCAGTGTTTTATGGGATAGGCCCAGAGACAGATACATCATTTCTACTTACTTTCCACTGGTGAGATTTAGTCACGAGGCCCATCCTAGTTGCAAGACAACTGGTAAATGTTTTCCAGAAGTATGTTAAGGAAGAGAATACAAATATAGATGGAATAGATAGTCATTCTTTCATGACAGGAAAAGAAAGGAGACATAGCAGCGGTAGGAATGAAATGGGGTTGATAGCACTAAGTTAAAATGGTTTCCCTTTTAAAAAGTCAATTTACGTTTTATTTTATTTTATTTTATTTTTGAGACAGAGTCTCACTCTGTCCCCCAGGCTGGAGTGCAGTGGCAAGATCTCAGCTCACTGCAACCTCTGCCTCCTAAGTTCAAGTGATGCTCCTGCCTCAGCCTCCTGAGTAGCTGGGATTACAGGCATGCACCACCACATCTGGCTAAGTTTTTATATTTTTTGGTAGAGACAGGGTTTCACCATGTTGGCCAGGGTGGTCTCGAACTCCTGACCTCAAGTGATCAGCCTGCTTCGGCCTCCCAAAGTCCTGGGATTACAGGCGTGAGCTACTGTGCCTGGCCTACTTTTTAATTTTAAAATTATATATATATATATATATTTTCTTTTTAAGAGATAGGGTCTCCCTATGTTGCCCAGACTGGTCTCCAACTCCTGGGCTCAAGTGATCCTCCCACCTCAGCTTCCCAATGTGCTGGGATTACAGGCGTGACCCACCACGCCTGGCCAAAAAGTCAATTTACTTATGGGGAGAAGCAAGCTCTAATCATATAATCATTCTTGGATTTATTCATTACTTTATTCAGTCAATAAAAAGTTCATTGAGGACTGACTGTACTGGGCCCATAAAGATGAACTTATTTTTAACAAATTATAATATTGTGATTTACAATAAAATATATACATTTGGTTCTCTGTACCTGTTCTGTATGTCAATGAGGAGGCAAAAGACCAGACTGCAAAGCAGTAAGACAAGGCCTTTACTGGGGTCTTAGGAATTGTAATTCAGGAGACATATGTTTGGCTAGAAATCAAATTGTATTCCAGTAAGAGGGAGGAGAGAGGAGATTTATAAGGAAGTTAAGGGCGATTACACCGGTTGTTTTGAAAGAATTATCATTGGTGAAGGCAGCTGGCTTAGTACATGAGTCTGTAGTTCATTGGCTGTTGCTGTTCAGGAGTTGCAGTGCTGGTGAAATTCAGCTGTCTTCCGGGATGTTGTGGTGATTGCAGTTTGGCCCAGTTCAAAGGTAAAGGCAAGTTCCTGCATTTTCAAAAATCAAGGTTGCAGGTCCTTTGTAGAATGGCCTCCTGACTCCATCTTAGAGCTCTGAATCAGAGGTGCCATATTGTATGCATATTTCATAGTGGATTGAACTAACCACAAATTGAAAATATTTGGGGAAAAAAGGATAGTTACATCTGTATTGAACATGTATAGACTTTTTTCCTTTTCATTATTCCCTAAACAATACAACAACAATTTACAAAGCATTTAATTGTATTAGGTATTGTAAGTAATCTGGAGATGATTTAAAGTATACAAGAGGATATGCCTAGGTTATATGCAAATACTATGTCATTTAATAAAAGGGACTTGAGCATCCGGGGATTTTGGTATCTGAGGGAGGGCCTGGAACCAATCCCCCAAATATACCAATGAACGACTGTATATATTCGGTTTTCTTCCCTGTTTCTTGGCATATAGCCCTTAAAACCCTTGAATCTCCTGAGTGTTAAGAGTGTCTTTTGTATGCTAATGATATGACTGATGGCTGGAGGCCTCTAGATAGCTTCAGGATTGGGGCTGATCACTGGAAAGACTGAGCCATGATTGGCACTCCCAAAACTGCCATAGAGGGGAGAGGGTTGAGTTGATCACCAATGGCCAATGATGTAATCAATCATGCCTACATAATGAAGCCTCCCATAAAAACCCAAAAGGACTGGGTTCAAAGAACTTCCAGATAGTTGAAAACATGGAGGTTCTTGGAGGGTGCTGCTCCCTGAGAGGGCATGGAAGCTCTGCACCCATCCCATATGCTATGAGCTTTGCATTTCTTCCATCTGGCTGTTCATCTGTTTCCTTTGTAATAAATGGGTAAATGTAACTAACTTGTTTCTCTGAGTTCTGTGAGCTGCTCTAGCGAATTAAAGCCAACAAGAGTTTCATGGGAATCCCTGCTTTATAGCTGGTCAGTCAGAAGTACAGGTGACAACTTACCATTTGTCACTGGCATATGAAGTAGGGGGCATCCTTGTGGGACTTAGCCTTGAACCCGTGCGATCTGACACTATCTCTAGGTAAATAGTGTCAGGATTTAATTGAATTAGAGGACACCCGGCTAGTGTCTGCTGCAGAATTACTCGCGGGTTTTTTCCCCCACACACACCTGGTGTCAGAAGTATTGTGTTAAATGGTTTGTGAGTGTGGGAAAAACACTTTTGTATTTTTACCTTTTTTTTTTTTTTTTTTTTTTTTGCTTTTTTGTAGAGACAGTCTCCCTATGTTGCCCAGTATGGTCTCAAACTCCTGGCCTCAAGCAATCCTCTTGCGTTGGCCTCCCGAAGTACCGGGATTACAAGCGTGAGCCACAATACCTGGCCTTTTTTCCTTTTTTTTTTTTTGAGATGGAGTTTTGCTCTTGTTGCCCAGGCTTGAGTGCGGTGGCATGATCTCGACTCACTGCAACCTCCACCTTCCGGTTTCAACCAATTCTCCTGCCTCAGCTTCCCAAGTAGCTGGAATTACAGCTGTCTGCCACCACACCCAGCTAATTTTTGTATTTTTAGTAGAGGCAGGCTTTCACCATGTTGGCCAGGCTGGTTTCAAACTCCTGACCTCAGGTGATCCACCCGCCTTGGCCTCCCAAAGTGCTGGGGTTACAGGTATGAGTCACCACATTTTATGTAATTTCATTGAAGATTTGTTTTTTCTTATATGACTGTGTGATAAATCAGTTTTAAAATGAAAAGAAAAACCATTTTTAAATTTTCATGTTTATAAATCTCTTAATAGGCTTTTTCACGTAACCAGTTGGAAAAAATACAAGCAGTAACAGGATTATAGTTCCTTAGTAATATGGCAAAGTAGTATATTTTGATGAAATATTCCATATTCCAAGACTATGCGTATAACTTTTAGTGTCAGAAGGGTGAAGAGATTAGGAAGAGGATAGAAGGATTAATAAATAGATTATTTGCCATTAAAATCTTCTCTTACCCATCTTGTGATTAAGTCTTCAGGAGTTTTTAGTGTGGTCTTTACTACAAACTTGTATAAATTTGGTTTTTAATTTTAACAATTACGAGACAACAAAACACTTCTTTGCTGGGCGTGGTCGTGGGCCTGTAGTCCCAGGTACTTGGGAGACTGAGGCAGAATAATTGCTTGAACCTGGGAGGCAGAGTTTGCAGTGAGCCGAGATCATGCCACTGCACTCCAGCCTGGGCAAGAGAGCAAGACTCTATCTCAGAAAAAAAAAAAAGTCAAATAATCTGGCCAAGACATTGAGTTGGGATTTGAACCCACGCGGATGAATTTCAGAGTTCATAGCTTTTTCCAGGTTTACTTATAGACAAGATGAGAGCAAAGAATAAGATAATTGATAAGACTTTGAATGAAAATAATTTTTTGGCCAGGTGTGGTGACTCATGCTTGTAATCCCAGCACTTTGGGAGGCTGAGGTGGGTGGATCACCTGAGGTCAGGAGTTCAAGACCAGCAACCATCCTGGCCAACATGGAGAAACCTTGTTGCTACTAAAAAATACTTTTTTTTTTTTTTTTTAGATGGAGTTTTGCTCTTGTTGCCCAGGCTGGAGTACAATGGCACGATCTCGGTTCACCACAACCTCTGCCTCCGAGGTTCAAGTGATTCTCCTGCCTCAGCCTCCCGAGTTGCTGGGATTACAGGCATGTACTACCATGCCTGGCTAATTTTCTATTTTTAGTAGAGATAGGGTTTCTCCATGTTGGTCAGGCTGGTCTCAAACTCCTGACCTCAGCTGATCCACCTGCCTCAACCTCCCAGAGTGCTGGGATTACAGGTATGAGCCATCATGCCTGGCCAATCATTTTTTATCCTTTGGCATATATTTCAGTCTGGGCCATCAAGCACAATTTTCAAAGAAACCCTCTTTATTTTTCCAATTCTGTCATGCGAGAAATATTCTTGCTGCATAGCCCTGGGGATGCCTTTTTTAATTCCCTTAACTACTGCAAGGGTAGTTTGGCTGGGCCTATTAACAAGTCACAATATGAAATCAGCCGTGACAGGCCTTTCTGCCTCCTGTCTTCAATTTTCCAAGTGTCAGAAAGGTGGCTTAACCTGTACTTCCAGTTTATACTGTCACCAAGTAGAGAAAAAAAAAAAAAGGACCTAGAATACACTGTGCCAACTGCTTAAAGACGAAACAATTTTAATTTCTTTTTAATAACATAATTATCCCATTAGGCCAAATATTTACAATGTGAAGTTCAATTCAGTAGTGGTGAATAGGATTTTTTTACTTCAAAGATCAAGTTGTATAATTCCATATGACCCAACCACACAGCTAAAGAATTCACTGTGAACATTCAGACTAAACATGATCAAATGTAACCTTTGGTTAGAAATACATATTTCCAATATGATATCCAGAGAGTTTCCGAAAATTGTTTTGTTCATTTGCAATGAAAATAGATTTATAGTTTGTGTGTGTGTGTGTGTGTGTGTGTGTGTGTGTGTTTTACTCTGGTTATTTCTTATTGAAACCTAAAAATCCACAGGGGCAGGAAAGGATAGATTGACAGGGTACCCAGAAAACAAGGACTGTTTGCAGGCTGACTCTAACCCAGAGGCATTGACAACAGAGTGTGGAGAAAGTTCAAATGCCAGATCTTGATGCACAACATTGATTATGGGAACAAGAAGAAGGCAAAGCACATGCTGCCCAGTGGCTTCTGGGTTTCTGATCTACAATGTCAAGGAGCTGTAAGTGCTGCTGATGTGCAATAAATCTTACTGTGTTGGGATCGCTCACAATGTCTAGGAACTGAAAAGTCAGAGGAAAGAGAAGCCTGGCTGGCCATGAGTCACCAATCCCAAGGCCAAGTTGCACAGCAAAGAAAATGAATAGACAGCTGTTAAAAGCTGTTAAAAGACAGCAGGCCTCAAATAGAGTCATTTATGCTGAAGTTCACCAAACTGAAACCTAAGTTGTACACCTGTAAGATATGATCTTCTGAGAAATCAGGAGACAGATTATAGCCAAATCCCATTAAGCCAATAGGATCTTGCCTATGTCCCTGTAAGGAAGGTAACCTTGAAATGACGAATCTGCTGTTTGTTTCTTGTTTCTGTTTTTCTCCACTTTTTTCTGCCTGTTAAACTCTCCCACTCTCTTTAGCTCATCAGAGCTCCTTTCTATTTTGTAGACTGGATGCTGCCTGGCTTATGAATTGCCAGTAAAAGCCAATCAGATCTTTGAAACTTGGCCAGGCACAGTGGCTCAAGTCTGTAATCCCAGCACTTTGGGAGGCCAAGGTGGGCAGATCACCTGAGGTCTGGAGTTTGAGACTAGCTTGGTCAACATGGTGAAACCCCGTCTCTACTAAAAATACAAAAATCAGCCAGGTGTGGTAGCAGGCACCTGTAATCCCAGCTAGTCGAGAGGCTGAGGCAGGAGAATGGTTTGAACCTATGGAATGGAAGCAGAGGTTGCAGTGAGCAAAGATCACCACTGCACTCCAGCCTGGGTGACAGAGTGAGAATCTGTATCAAAAAACAAAAAAACAACAACAAAAATGAAAAACAAAAACAAAACAAAACGAAAAAGATCTTTGAAACTCAATTTGTTGAAATTTGGTTCTTTCACACAGCTCATGTGTAAGTTTTAGTTGTGTTAAATAAAACCATAAAAACTCTGGGAAGAAAAAAGATTCAGATTCCCTAAGCTCAGAGTTCCCTGTACAGGCATTAACTGGCCCTATTTACATTACCTTGTGGGGAATGGGACTTGGGGAACTGGCTCAAAAAATTCAGACACTGTAGCTACTGCTATTGCTGTGGGTAATAAACTATTTTTATCTTTGATCCAGGAGTCTCATGTCTTCTATCTGCATCCATGAAACTATGACAGGCTAATGTGTTAACTTGCAAGTAGGGTACAATCTCAGATCCCTTACAGTTCTTGACAGAAGCTGTCTCCAGAGGGAGAGACTACTTATTATGTCACTGAATAATATTACATGCCAGGCAGGATGCTGAGTACTGAGAATACAACGTACTTAGCTTGGTACTACTAGTAGAATTGCACTGTAGTGAAACTACTAAGCTAGTCAAACTCAGAACGTGGTCAAACTCAGACTAATAAAATCCTAGCAGCAATTGTGATCACAGCTCAACGACAGGATGGAGATCGTATGGTTTTTAGTCCTCAGAGAATGGATGCATTCTCTGCAGATGGCGGGGAGCTGAGAAACACAAAGAGGTACATAGGGACTTATAGAAATCTCTCTCTCTCTTTTTTTTTTTTTGAGATGGAGTTTTATTCACTCTTGTTGCCCAGGCTGGAGTGCAATGGCGTGATCTCGGCTCACCTCAACCTCTGCCTCCCAGGTTCAAGCGATTCTCCTGCCTCAGCCTCCTGAGTAGCTGAGATTACAGGCATGCGCCACCATGCCTGGCTAGTTTTGTATTTTTAGTAGAGACGGGGTTTCTCCATGTTGGTCAGGCTGGTCTTGAACTCCGGACCTCAGGTGATCTGCCTGCCTTGGCCTCCCAAAGTGCTGGGATTACAGGCATGAACCACCGTGCCCGGCCAGAAGTCTCTAAAACAGTACTCCTCAGGCTTTAGAATATCAAGAAAAAATATGCCTTTTATTTTATTTATTTATTTTTTTGAGATGAAGTCTGGCCCTGTTGCCCAGGCTGGAGTGTAATGGCATGATCTCAGCTCACTGCAACCTCCATTTCCCAGGTTCAAGTGATTCTCCTGCCTCAGCCTCCCGAGTAGCTAGGATTATAGGCACGCACCTCCACAGCCAGCTAATTTTTGTATTTTTAGTAGAGACGGGGTTTCACCATGTTGGCCAGGCTGGTCTCAAACTCCTGACCTCATGATCCACCCGCTTTGGCCTCCCAAAGTGCTGGTATTACAGCCGTGAGCCACTGCGCTCAGCCCAAGAAGATGCCTTTTAGATGGACTCACTCTTTCTATAACTTTCCTCTGAATAAACTGTCCTAAAGAGTGACAGTAGGAGGATCACGTTCTGGTCCAGAGATCAAAGGGCATGTCTGCTGTGCAGACACCTGGTGATGAGCTCTTTGTATGTGGGATTTCTAATTTAGGGTTGCATCTAGGATGGGAGAGAGGAAGATACTACATTAAATGTGGACACAACCAGTGAACAGAACTGCACTGTGAAGGATTGGAAAGTCATAAATAGAGAAGGTCTAGAGTCCCAAAGCTGTGGGTGAAACAGAAGTGGCTTCAGATACAGGACCCAAGAAACTCTGAGTTTTTAATAGCTAGGGACTCCATCAGAAAGTAGGATGTCATTTCCTTATGACGATAGTAAGCAAGAGAACCTGGCAGGCAAGACCTAGCCAGTAGTCTGGGCCTAGCAGACAGTCCACAGGTGCTAAAATAATTTGGTAAATAAACAAGGTATTCTAGATTCATCTGACAAGTTAGATACAAATAAGTATCATATGGTGTTCAACACAAAGAAAATGTGCCTGGCAGTGGTGAGCACCTGTAGCCCCAGTTACTTAGGAGGCTGAGGTGGGAGGATCACTTGAACCCAGGAGTTTGAGTCCAGCCTGGGCAACATAGTGAGACCCTGTCTCTAAAATAAAATAATAGAATAAAATAAAAAGTACCTGACACAGACACCTAATATGTGGTAGCACAAAACCAGGAGCTTGGCTGGGAGCAGTGGCTCACGCCTGTAATCCCAGTACTTTGGGAGGCCGAGGTGGGTGGATCACCTGAGGTCAGGAGTTCCAGATCAGCCTGGACAACATGGCGAAACTCTGTCTCTACTAAAAATACAAAAATTAGCCGAGTGTGGTGGTGCATGCTTATAATCCCAGCTACTTGGGAAGCTGAGGCAGGAGAATTGCTTGAACCCAGGAGGTGGAAGTTGCAGTGAGCCAAGATCGTGCCACTGCACTCCAGCCTGGGCCAATGGAGCAAGACTCTGTTTCAAAAAAAAAAAGGTATATTGGGGTCAGGCATGGTGGCTTATGCCTGTAATCCCAGTACTTTAGGAGGCTGAGGCAGGAGAATCACTTGAGGCCAGGAGTTTGACACCAGCCTGCGCAACATAGTGAGACCCTGTCTCTAAAAAAACAGAAAGAAAGAAAAAAAGTATATTGGTACTATTCTAAGTGCTAGGGAGGGAAAAAGCAGTGAACAGGACAGACAGAAGTCCTTGCCCTATTTTGTTCTAAATAAAGTTAAATCTGACTCTGAACCACATTGGTCAAGGGAGATGGGAAATCTGGGTTTTGTCATGTTTACTTTCAGAACGGGGGCATTTACTAGGGCATCTTCACCTTCCCAGGGTCCTGCACATTCCAGAATATTTGGAGGTTAACCCTCTGATCTTCAGACCGCACTGGCTACCACTGCTGGGTGCTGATGATCCTAGTCCTGTGGTTTCTGGGCTAGCCCACCCCTAATATTTTCAGGGTCTAAGACGAATACAAATGGAAGTTTACATACTACATGTTAAATATTTGAAAGTTATAAATCAGGCTGACAACCTGTTAAATAGGTTCTGTCATTCTGTCTTGACAAATATATTTTCATAACAAACTGGAAGTCTCGGTTCAAATTTAGAATTTCAGGACTTCTTGGGCTTCTGTATCTGAATGTGGAGGTGTAAGAAAAGCTGACCCTAGGACCTAGCTGTGGCCTGTGATGATATAGTGATTCATAATAAGAAATATATACTGGGTCTTCTTCCTTTTCCTGTACAGAGCCTCTAAACACCTTGCAATTTCCTGGGTGATTGCAGTGTTCTGTTCTAATGAGGCATCTCTCGGTGGCCCCTAGATAGCTTAAGTACGGGGGCTGGTTGCAGAGGAACCAACCAGGTGATTAGAGGGTTGGAATGTTCAGCCCCATCCCCTGACCTCCAGGCAGGAGAGAGGGCTAAAAGTTGAGTTGATACCAATGGCCAGTGATTTATTCAATCGCGCCTATATAATGAAGCCTCTATAAAGACTCAGAAGTATTCAGAGAGCTTCCAGGCTGGGGAATGTGTGGGCATGCTGGGAGGGCAGCATACCCAGACAGGGCATGGAGGCTGCGTGCCCCTTACCACATACTTTGCCCTATGCATCTCTTTCATTTGGCTGTGCCTGAGTTGCATCCTTTATGATAAATGGGTAAATGTAGGTAAAGTGTTTCCCTGAGTTCTGTGAGCCATTCTAGCAAACGATTGAGCCTAAGGAGGAGGTCATAAGAACCTCTGGTTTATAGACAGTCTGTCAGAAGCACAGGTGGCAACCTGGACTTGTGACTGGTAGTTGATGTGGGGGCAGTCTTGTGGGACTGAGCCCTCAACCTTCGGAATCTGCACTGACTCCCACTAGATAGTGTCAGAAGTGAGTTTAATTCCCAGTTGGTGTCCATAGAGAATTGGAGAGTTGCTTAGTATGGGAACAAAACCCCACACATCTGGAGTCAGACATGAAGTATTGACAGTGGTACGAGTATAGAAAAAAAATAGCTTGTTTTTCCTGTATGTTTGGTGTTTTCTCCTTCTTACACTTTTCTCCTCTTTGACTTCCCATCCCACCTCTGTTCAGGACAATAAAGGAACCTGCATGCCTGTGTGTGTGTAGACCAGCTTAAACAACCAAGCTCTGTTCACCAATCCCCATTCCTGCCAAAAAGTCACCTTTTAACTGTCCTTCATGTGAGGGCGTGTACACAGAGGCACGGCTGCCTTCAGGAATGTAAATCCTGGAAAGAGGCTGGCTCAGGACCTGGAAATAGTTCAGGCCATTTGGGCTTGGAATTCTGGGGTCCCATTTATATGAAGCATGGTCTACAAGGGTGAGGTGTGGGCTCCAGGTGGACATGCCCCTTGTGGACCTCTTCTCCCATAAAGAGGCACACAATCCCACGGAAGACCAGAGTAGGGCTCTCTAAAGTGTGGGACCCAGGGCAAGAGCTCATCTCTCCTGGGTCTATAAGTGATTGTAGACAGGTGATTCCTCTACTTTTTTTTTTTTTTTTTTTTTTGGGAAGTCTCGCCCTATTGCCCAGGCTAGAGTGCAGTGGTGCAATCTCAGCTCACTGCAACCTCCACCTCCTGGGTTCAAGCGATTCTCCTGCCTCAGCCTCCCAAGTAGCTGGGATTACAGGTGTGCACCACCACGCCCGGCTAATTTTTTGTATCTTTAGTAGAGACAGGGTTTCACCATGTTGGCCAGGCTGGTCTCCATCTCCTGACTTCGTGATCCGCCCGCCTAGGCCTCCCAAAGTGCTGGGATTACAGGCATGAGCCACCACGCCTGGAGATTCCTCTACTTTTGAGCACAGGTTGAGCCAGAGGTGTATACTAAAATTGGAAGCCTTGAAGTCTAGTGGCCAACCCTTCTTGCCCCCTGCAGTGCAGCACACTGCCAAGTCAGCTATCACCATCAGAGGCCTTGGACCCAAGCACCGTGTGGGAGTAGGGCACATGTCCCTGATTTTCTTGAAACCTATAAGCACATTCTCCTAAACTTGGGGAGATAGTCCCCAAATAACTCTATTTCCAGTATTTGTCTACTTCCTCTCCCAACTCTTGGTGCCTCTTGCCACCTCCAATAATCCAGCAGTATCACCTCCAAGACTAGATGAAAGGTTGTATTCTAAGTGTTAGGCAACTTTTAATTTTGGCCCTGCAACATTAGGGCTATTAACCACTCCCTGAAGCAGAGGGCTACTTTCTCCAGATGAGTGAGGCAAAAATACCTACAGCAGCCTGAGCAAAACACAGATTAACATCTCAGTTCCCCCTCACAGATATATATTATCTCATTCATTTCTTTTTTTCTTTTTCTTTTTGAGATGGAGTCTTATTCTGTCATCTAGGATGGAGTGCAATGGCATGATCTCGGCTCACTGCAACCTATTTCTCCTGGGTTCAAGTGATTCTCCTGCCTCAGTCTCCCAAGTAGCTGAGATTACAGGCATGCACCAATACACCTGGCTAATTTTTTTTTTTTGAGACGAAGTTTTGCTCTTGTTGCCCAGGCTGGAGCACAATGGTACAATCTCAGCTCACTGCAACCTCCACTTCCTGGGTTCAAGCCATTCTCCTGCCTCAGCCTCCTGAGTAGCTGGGATTACAGGTGCCCGCCACCACCCCTGGCTAATTTTTGTATTTATTTTAGTAGAGATGGAGTTTCACCATGTTGGCCAGGTTGGTCTTGAACTCCTGATCTCAGGTGATCCACCTGCCTCGGCCTCCCAAAGTGCTGGGATTACAGGCATGAGCCACCGCACCTGGCCTAATTTTTGATTTTTTGTTTTTTGAGATGGAGTCTCACTCTGTCACCCAGGCTGGAGCGCAATGGCATGATCTCGGCTCACTGCAACCTCCACTTCCTGGGTTCAAGCAATCCTCCTGCCTCAGCCTCCCGAGTAGCTCGGACTACAGGTATACGCCACCATGCCCAGCTAATTCTTTTGTACTTTTAGTAGAGACAGGGTTTCATCATATTGGCCAGGCTGGTCTTGAACTCCTGATCTCAAGTGATCTGCCCGCCTCGGCCTCCCAAAGTGCGGGGATTTCTGGCGTGAGCCACCGCGCCTGGCCCATTCATTTTTTCATAACAGTTTTGTTAAGGAAATTAAACTGAAGCTCAGGAAGATTAAACAACTTGCTTAAGGCCATAAAAGAAGAACTAGAATTCATTTCCAGAGCTGTCTCACTTCAAGGCTTGTGCTCTTTTCACCATTCACCAGCATCTACCACATCTAAGAGTTTTAAAGACATTTTATTTTTATTTATATATATATATTTATTTATTTACGATGAAGTCTTGCTCCGTAGCCCAGGCTGGAGTGCAGTGGTGCAATCTCGGCTCACCGCAACCTCCGCCTTCCGGGTTCAAGCGATTCTGCTGTCTCAGCCTCCTGAGTAGCTGGGATTACAGGCATGCACCACCACGCCCAGCTAATTTCTGTATTTTTAGTAGAGACAGGGTTTCACCATGTTAGTCAGGCTGGTCTTGAACTCCCAACCTCAGGTAATCCGCCCGCCTCGGCTCCCAAAGTGCTAGGATTACTGGCATGAGCCACTGCGCCCAGCCAATAAATTTTAAAAATCAAATTTGTGAAGTTGCTGGCCAAAGTGTGTTATCTTGTGTAACTATTCCATTCATCAGAATAGATATTGAGATTTGTTTTTGAGAATCCAAAGTATTACAAGGGATATAGTAAGAGAGGAATTGGAGCCAATTAGGGGATGCATTTCTGTAAAGTGATCATGTAGCATTTTATTGAAATGTGGACTGTATGCTGGACAGCACTAGGGGATTAGTGAACTCATTTTGCATTATTTGATTCCAAAAAACCACTAAGATGCTCATCAGAAAAGCATTGTCAAAAGTGGAAATAGATAAATGTCATCTGTAAATAAATTAGAATTGATTGTGAAATATTTGGTCAGGGCTGGGCACAGTGGCTTACACCTGTAATCCCAGCACTTTGGGAGGTCAAGGTGAGCAGATCATGAGGTCAGGAGTTCAAGACCAGCCTGACCAACATAATGAAACCCCGTCTCTACTAAAAGTACAAAAATTAGCCAGGCATGGTGGCGCGTGCCTGTAATTCCAGCTACTTTGGGAGGCTGAGGCAGGAGAATTGCTTGAACCCAGGAGGCAGAGGTTACAGTGAGCCGAGATTGTACCATTGCACTCCAGCCTGGGTGACAGAGTGAGACTCCGTCTCAAAAAAAAAAAAAAAAAAAAAAAAAGAAAAAGAAATATTTAAATATTTGGTCAGTTCTTATTGTTTGTTTTCCTTCCTTCCTTCCTTCTTTCCTTCCTTCCTTCCTTCCTCTCTCTCTTTCTTTCAAGACAGGGTCGCACTCTATCACACAGGTTGGAGTGCAGTGGTGCAATCTCGGCTCACTGCAGCCTCCACCTCCTGGGTTCAAGCGATTCTTGTGTGTCAGGCTCCCGAGTGGCTGGGATTACAGGTGTGCTCTGCCATGGGCAGCTAATTTTTGTATTTTTAATAGAGACGGGGTTTCACTATGTTGGCCAGCCTGGTCTCAAACTGCTGACCTCAAGCAGTCTGCCTGCCTCGGCCTCTCAAAGTGCTGTTTCTTTATTTCTATCATCCTTCTCAGGGCAGAATGTGACCTTCTAAAGGGCAGGGCAGAAAGACTCCTGAGGTCTGGTTTTGTTGATGGTTTATATTGCTCATTGTGAGTTCCAAAGATACACATCCTGGGTGAATAACAAAGACTTATTAAACTGTAATATTTAAAATCATGGAACACAAAGCTTTTTTCCATTACTTTTATGCTACAACCCAGACACTATTAAGTACAGATCCTAATTGCCTCACTACTTTAAGAAGAGAATGAGGAGTAAGACAGGGAAAGGAGAAAGGCCAAGCAAAGGTATAATTTCGGATGATGTCTGGCCTCAGCCTGATCCTGTGGAGAGCTCTGGAGCATAAGTCATGCCTTCAGGCTTATCTAGCTTTGAGGCAAATAAGTTTTGCTTTCATACTCAGACACTACTCAGGCAATGGCTATGGTTCCCTTGGGACAATTCTGGGTTCGGGGAATAATAGTGAAGTGGATTGATTGAAAGGAAACCAAACAGAAAGTGGGAGATGGGCCCCAGAGCTAAAAAAGGATCAGAAAAGCTGTGGGTGATTCACTGACAGTATCAGCTATGCCAGAGACCATCTATTCTATAAGTTAATGCTTTCACTGTAGGTCTGACTCTTTCAATCAACAGGCAAAAGCTTCATTAGCAACAAGTAGTTGTGGAGGAAGAGACTCTCAGGGCTTTGAACTGTTAGAGTAGCCTAAGGAATTCAAACATTTTCCTACCCAAGATTCTAGGGGAATCAGACTAGCGGGAATATGATCATATCTCCTAATACAGTGTCAAAAAAAAAAAAACTTTTAGGCAACGAAGTATAGATCGTCCCCTACTTACGACGGTTTGACTTCCGATTTTTCAACTTTATGAGGGTACGAAACCACTACAATTTTGAAGTAATGTACAGTATTCAATACATTACTTGATATATTCAACACTTTATGATAAAATAGGCTTTGTGTTAGATGACTTTGCCTGACTATAGGCTAATGTAAATGTTCTGAGAACGTTTAAAGTAGGCTAGGCTAAGCTGTGGTGTTCAGTAGGTTGGGTGTATTAAATGTATTTTCAACTCGAGATATTTCAACTTCGATGGGTTTAGCAGGTGGTAACCCCAAGGTAAGTCAAGTAGCATCTGTAAATGTCATGCTGCCAGCACTTTAGGAAAGGTAAAACGTTTATCAGACTCAGTCCTTATACGCTTACACTATAGCCATGTAGATGAGATTCACATGCATGAAATGAGTACGAGCAACACTGGACACAATATAATTAAAGACTGTTGAATTCCGAGAAAAGAGGAATAGACTACACTCAGAGACTTACAGTATGAGTGGTGAATAAGGTCAGATCAAGTCTAAGCACGCAGCTATTCAACAGATGTAAACGATGTCTTTGTGCCAGATGATATGCATTTCAGGCTTAGGGCTGGGGGACAGATCACAGGTTAGTGTGATAAGTACAATGATAGAGGATGCATTTTGGGGAATTATTTGTGTGCTGTTAGTATTTTTTAGTAGAAAGCTCAATTACTGCATTTCATTGAACTTAAGTCCCATGAATTGTAAGATATGCCATTGTTTTATTAGCATAATGAAAGAAAAATAATCTGCCAGTGAAGCAGTGAATATGTATTATCAATTGTAAGATGTATCCGAATCACAAAGGTGTTATAATATAAAACAGTGTTCATTTTAGAACCAATGAAACAGGGTTAGAGGAGACTTACTTTGGATTACAAATTTTTTTTCTTTTTTCTTTTGTCTTTTGTTGTTTGTTTGTTTGCTTTCATTTTATTTTATTTTACCTTCTGAGATGGAGTCTTGCTCTGTTGCCCAGGCTAGAGTGTAATGGTGCCATCTCGGCTCACTGCAACCTCCGCCTCCCAGATTCAAGCAATTCTTCCTGCCTTAGCCTCCCAAGTAGCTGGGATTACAGGTGCCCACCACCATGCCTGACTAATTTTTGTAGTTTTTTTTTTTTTTGAGACAGAGTCTCACTTTGTCGTCCAGGCTGGAGTGCAGGGGCGTGATCTTGGCTCACTGCAAGCTCCGCCTCCCAGGTTCACGCCATTCTCCTGCCTCAGCCTCCCGAGTAGCTGGGACTATAGGCACCCGCCACTGCGCCCGGCTAACTTTTTGTATTTTTAGTGGAGATGGGGTTTCACCGTGTTAGCCAGGATGGTCTCGATCTCCTGACCTCATGATCCACCCACCTCGGCCTCCCAAAGTGCTGGGATTACAGGCGTGAGCCACTGCGCCCGGCCAATTTTTGTAGTTTTTTAGTAGAGATGGGGTTTTGCCATGTTGACCAGGTTGTTCTCAGACTCCTGACCTCAGGTGATCCGGCAGCCTTGGCCTCCCAAAGTGTTGGGATTACAGGCATGAGCCACCATGCCCAGCCTCTCTTACTTCTAACTAGAACTAGTTCAATCTTGTAACAAAGGCCAATAATAATTTATGAGTAGTAGCTAATATTTATCAGATGCTCAGTATGGACATGACCTTGGGCTAATTGCTTTTTACCCATTACTTATTTCTTAATCCATTGAGTAAAGGTGTTAGTATCTCCATTTTACTGATGGGTAAACAGATTTAAAGAGGGTAAGCAATTTGCCTGAGGTCACACAGTGGCTGAGTATTCCAGCAGAGATTGAAATGCAGGTCTGCCTATCTCCCAAGTTTATGCTTTTAACCACTATGCCAGTAGGTGATCTGATTTCCTGCGAAGGAGAAAAAAATTAAGACATTTCATTTCAGTCAGCATTTACCAGTACCATTTTTTTCTGAAGGAGCTTTCAGATAGCAAAACGTTGTTTTGGCAACTAATAAGAAGACTATCTTAAGAGACTAATGCATGACCTATCTTAAACTATGACTATATTTCTGATGTTACTATTGCATAACCAGACTTTATGCAGCCTTTTCGAATTATACTGCTGGATAATGGATTTTAAATTGCATGTTTAAGTAGAATAAGAACTCTACAGTTAGTGGGTTATACTTAAGTGACCGCAGAATAGATAAGGTACCCAATTAAAGAGTACATTTCTTCCAAACCCCTAATTTGTGTTAGGATATTTAATTACCATCCTCTATGTGCAGGCATGAATTTTGATCCAGTAGCAATGAAGTCTGGCCCAGAAGTTTGCAGACTCAGAATTATTTATCAGCAAGTATCACTTAACTCGCATTCAACAACAACTGTTTACATTCACAGACAATTTTGGGTTGTCTGAATTTAGAAGAGGTTGGCTAATCCTTGATTAACCTGAGGTAATGGATAGAATTCTAAGATAAAAATGTTAGTTTGCTAGCATCTTAATAAGCTTAGTCTCATCACCCTATAAACTGAACCAGAAGTTTTTAAACTTTTTGGTTTCAGGACCCCTAAACACACGAGGACCTTAAAGAGCTTTTCCTTATGTGGGCTGTAACTATCGTTATTTACCATATTAGAAATTTAAATGGATACAGCCATAAAAAAGAAGATCATGCCTTTTGCAGGAACATGGATGGAGCTGGAGGCTATTATCCTTAGCAAACTATGGCAGAAACAGAAAACCAACTACCACACGTTCTCACTTACAAGTGGGAGCTAAATGATAAGAACTTATGAATACAAAGAAGGAAACAACACAGTGGGGTCTACTTGAGGAGGGTGGATGGGAAAAGGGAGAAGAGCAGAAAAGATAACTATTGGGTGCTGGGCTTGATACCTGGGTGAGGAAATAATATGTACAACAAACCCCATGACACGTGTTTACCTATGTAACAAAGCTTCACAGGTACCACCAAACCTAAAGTGAAAGTTTTTTAAAAAGTATGATAGTGTTAGCAGTGGAAGTCATTCGACTCACACAGCACCAAAATATGTTACTAGTGGTGAATCCCTATGGGTCTGCAGCAACTTTAATTCTTGCCTCCTCGGAAAAAGAATTCGACTGAGGGGCATAAGGCAGGAGGCAAGTTTTAGAGCAGGAGTGAAAAAGTTTATTAAAAAGCTTTAGAGGCCGGGCGCAGTGGCTCACGCCTGTAATCCCAGCACTTTGGGAGGCCAAGGCTGGCGGATCACCTGCGATCAGGAGTTTGAGACTAGCCTGGGCAACATGGTGAAATCCTGTCTCTACTAAAAATACAAAATTAGCCAGGCATGGTAGCCGGTGCCTGTAATCCCAGCTACTAAGGAGGCTAAGGCAGGAGAATCACTTGAACCTGAGAGGCCAAGTTTACAGTGAGCTGAGACTGCGCCATTGATCTCCAGCCTGGGCAAAAAGAGTGGTGGGGAGGGGAGAAAGCCAAGCGGGCAGCTTGAAAGACAAGTGTGCAGTTTGACCTTTTGACTTGGGGCTTTATATGTTGGCATACTTCTGGGGTCTTGCGTCCTTTCTCCTCTTCTTCCCTTGGGGTTGGCTGTCTGCATGTGCAGTGGCCTGCTAGCACTGGGGAGGTGAGCATGTGCAGCGTGTGTACTGGAATTGTACGCATGCTCACTTGAAGTGTTCTTCCCTTACAAGCCGCATGTCCCTAGGAGGTCATACACCAGTTAAACTCTGCCATTTTGCTTCTTCGTGCGCATGTCTGAGCCCACTCGACCAACTCTTGAGAAGCTACTGATCACCAGTTTCAGGTTTTTCCTATCTGTAGGGAGACTGCCTTTCTCTGGGCTGGCTGCGACCAGTGATTTTAGACAGTTACCTGATGGTTGCCTAACATTCCTGGTTGGGGACGTGGTGGGAGGAGCCCTCTCCTGCCCTGTTCATGTCTGACTACCTACCTACGGTAACAATAGTAGGAGCAGTAATAGTAAATTACATTTGTTCGTTTCTTTTCTTTTGGAATCTCTTAACTCAATCATGTTGAAAGAGCTTCAAATCAGCCTCATGTTGATGAGGTACTTTTGCTATAGTACCTCATCAACATGATAATGTGAGCCAACAAATTTTAAGTCAATATTCTTTTTATACCCATCTAAGCAATGCTTGGCTACATAAACCACATTTTCCCTATGCGATTGTATTAAAGAATCCAGAAAATTGTATAAGGCAGTGCTCGAAATATGTTACCCAGCCTGCTCTTTGGGACTTCTAAATCCTACAAAAAGAGAAAATTGAAAAAAAAAAAAAAAGAAATTTAAATTGAGAAATTTTAAAAATATGTATTAATTCATTTAAAATAATAATAATATCTCATTACATGTTAATATAAATGACATGTTTTATGAAAAGTAACTACATTTCCCCAAACAAAAAGATTTCATGAGAAGAGTGGCATTGTTTCACATTTTTGCAAATCTTTCATGCTTGGCTTAATAGAAGGCAGCTGAATTATCTTAGCTGCAATCGCATTCTGTCTTTTGTGATATCACATGTCACATGACCTCAGCAAAACTCTAATGTTCATTTGAGAGAATGAAGGTTTAAAAAAAGGGAAATAACATAATATTATATTATAGTATTACATTATAATGAAATTAGTTTTACTTTAAAGGCTTCCTGAAAAGGTATTGGAGACTTCTGGGAGTTGAGATGGGGGGCGGTCCCTGGACCACCCATAGAGAACCACTGAACACAAGGAAATGGATTATTCATAGTTCAAAGATACAAATGAAGAGGTAAAATAATATTAGATAAAATACTTTCTACTAGCCAATATTCTTTAAAGATTTCTTTTTTAAAAAATTGTGATAAAATATATATAGCATAAAAGTTAACTATTTTAACTATTCTAAGTGTACAATTCAGTGATATTAAGTACATTCACATTGTCGTGTAACAATTCTACCATCCATCTCCAGAGAATTTTCATCCTCCAAAACTAAAACTTCATACTCATTAAATGATAACTCCCCATTCTCCCTAGCCCCAGCCTCTGGCAAACACCATTCTGCTTTTTTATTTTTTTATTTTTAGAGACAGGGTCTCTCTCTGTTGCTCAGGCTGGGGCTGGAGTGCAGTGGTGGGAATCATAGCAGCCTCTAAATCCTTTTGTTTGGGGAAATGTAGTTACTTTTCATAAAACATGTTATTTATATTAACATGTAATGAGATATTAATATTATTTTAAATGAATTAATACATATTTTTAAAATTTCTCAATTTAAATTTCTTTTTTTTTCAATTTTCTCTTTTTATAGGATTTAGAAGTGCAGTGGTGGGAATCAATGCAATCACTGCAGCCTCAAGCTCATGGGCTCAATGGATCCTCCTGCCTCAGCCTCCTGAGTAGCTGGGACTATAGGTGTGCACCATCACACCTGGCTATTTTCTAATTTTATTTTTTTAGTGAAGGGTCTTGCTATGTTGTCCAGGCTGGTCTCAAACTTCTGGGCTCCAGAGATCCTACCCCCTCCCCTCCCAAAATGTTGGGATTACAGGTGAAGCCACAGTGCCCAGCTTTACTTTTTGTCTATAAATTTGACGACTTTAGGTACCTCACATGAGTGGAATCATATAATATTTGTCCTTTTATGTGTGGCTTATTTCACTTAACAAAATATCTTCAAGGTTGATCCATATTGTTGCATATGTTAGAATTTCATTCTTTTTAAAGCTTAATAATATTCCATTGTATGTATATATCACATGTTATTTATCCATTCATCTGTTAATGGTGACTTGGCTTGCTTCCACCTTTTGGCTATTGTGAATAATGCAGCTATAAACATTGATGTGCAAATATCTGTTTGTGTCCCTGCTTTTAATTCTTTTTTAATTTTTTAGTCAATGACCATTTTGCCAAACTTGCTAACAGTTCTTTTGGGTAAATACTCAGAAGTGGAATTACTGGGTTATATGGTAATTCCATGTTTAATTTTTTTAGGAACCACCATATGGTTTTTCTGTGTCACATTTTAAACACTTTCTGTTTCTTGTTAAAACTTTAAAAATACATCTTTCAGAATACTACAATTATTTTTATTTTTATTTTGTGATTTTGTCCAATAACTAACAAATGTCCACTGAGTAGCTCATGGATTCGGTATATAATATAAAAGATTATGAGTTCTCTGGAAGATAGCTTTCTCATAGCCCTGGCCTTTAAGGAGCTCTCAAACTAGACTAAAACATGAAAGCAAATTCCTCTAATAAAGGAATAAAGATAAGAGAGTAGTTCTGAAACGGTGACCCTCAGACCATGAGTAATCAAATACACCTTCAGGTGGTCTGGGAGCTGTCAGAAAAATCAACAGTTCACAGTCAGGCACAGTGGACTCACGCCTGTAATCCCAGCACTTTGAGAGGCCGAGGCTGGTGGATCACTTGAGGTCAGGAGTTTGAGACCAGCCTGGCCAACATGGTGAAACACCATCTCTACTAAAAACACAAAAATTAGCCAGGTGTGGTTGCACACGCCTGTAATCCCAGCTACTTGGGAGACTGAGACAGGAGAATCACTTGAACCTGGGAGGCCGAGCTTGCAGTGAGCCGGGATCATGCCATTGCACTCCAACTAGGGCAAGAGTGAGACCTCCGTTTCAAAAAAAAAAAAAAAAAAAAGAAAGAAAGAAAAGCCAACAGTTCACCATTATGCCAGTATCTATCCTTTGTCGATGGTACACCTTTGAGAGACAGTCCCAGTAGAATGAATCCCTGCCCACTTACAAATTTAGAGAGAAGGACCCATAAAATGCTGCATACCTATGCTTGCCAACACCCATAACTCTAAGGGCCAGAGACGTTTCCAGAAGCTCTTTCTAGAAAGAACAGAGGAACAGGAAAGGACAAGGAAGGGAAAGCTTGCCAGAAGAAAGGAGTGGGCAGTGGTTTTAGGTTTGTTTGTGTTCTCTTTACCTTGAGGCTGTAAGGTTGGTGGTGCTTTGGTAATCTGGATTGTAACTCTACCCTCCAAGGCCTGGGGGCAGATAGGGATAGGGCAGGCTCACTTGGCTGCATGCCTATCCTTCAAGGAGCTCTGCAGCTACGTAGTAAAGAAGTTCACAGCAGAATTGGTGTCTTTATCTGGAAATACTGGTGGGAGAAGTTGTTTAAAGTATTTATGTATTTCTTCCTCTTTTCTTCCCCAACCCCCATTTTTTTCTCTTACTAGCTTTCCTTTTTGCTTCAAAGTTTCACTTGCTAATATGCAACTGCATGTTTGAGTGTGATGACTTTTTGGTGCAAATATTCTGCTGTCAAGATACCCAGTTTAAAACAGCTTTGCCACATAAGAATTTTAAAATAAAAAAAAATTATTAAAATTGATTTACATCTGTTTCTTTCAAGTGCAATGCCTATAGGATCCATATGAATTCCAAGAATTACTTAGATTTCACTGGTAAAAGAACAATCAAATATGAAATGTATGATTTCTGTTTTGGTATTCTTCTGAACTGTTGAGAAAGCATATCCCAACACTCAATAGATTCCGTACTAGGAAAAGTTTTTAGCATGAAACAATAAAGCTTTCCCTTAACTCTAACAGTTTATATACTCCAAAGAAGTTCAGTTTTGAGCTGGAACACAAGGAATGATGTCAAAAACTCCCAAGGCTTAAAAATATGCGTGCACACACACACACACACACACACTCCTAAAAGAAACCCTTGCCTGCTTATTGATTGGGAAGATACACACATGTTACAGAGAATAAGAAGGAGATGTCATTTAGATAGTAATAAACGGTGGAAATCATATTGTAGGAAGCAAAGATAATAGTTTTATATTAGAATAATGGCAAAAAAAACACAGAACAATTTTTTTTTTTAAGGCAGAGTCTTGCTCTGTCTCCCAGGCTGGAGTGCAGTGGCGCTATTTCAGCTCACTGCAACCTCCGCCTCCGAGTTCAAGCAACTCTCCTGCCTCAGCCTCCTGAGTAGCTGGAATTAGAGGCATGCACCACCATGCCCAGCTAATTTTGTGTTTTTAGTAGAGAGGATTTCTCCATGTTGGTCAGGCTGGTTTTATCACAAACATGCTAACACAAACAGCTCTTACATTTTTCTATTCTCTGTGTTATGTTTAGATAGTATTTGGTGTGCCATCCTCCTTTCCTTACTGCTGCTTTCTTTGCTGAGTTTATTTGCATAGTTACTGTGTTTTCTTTTATCTTGTTAATGCTTATGTTTTTCATAAAGTTTCATTTTATGTTGTTCATGCATAACATGGGCAACTCTTTTCTAGACATGTTTTTTTCTGATAAACATGAGTATGAGTAAATCTCTTGGCACCTTTCCTGCCTATTTGATAAGTATTTATGTTTTTCTACAGCTACAGTTTTAGGAAAAAATAACAGGAACAGATTTATTAAGGTCCAGGAAATGAGAAATGAATGCACTATATTTTCTTACTACAGAATCTCAGAAATGGTTACATAATGAAGTGTCTCTTTGCTGGGCAATGACCTTTCCTAATTTTAGAAATCTGTCTGCAAATATGAATCATGCTGAACAGAGTATGGTCATGTTTTTATCAAAAGAACGAACACTTAAGGACAACTTGTATTAAGTGTATAACTAAGTAATATTCATTTTAAAAACCTTTTATCTTTCAGATTGCAAAAATCAGGTAATCTCAAGACTGAAAAAGGAATGTACTGTGTCATCTTACTATCCTTGGTACTGCTAATTGGATCAGGGCTGTGGACATTGGACCTTGGTCAGAGATCTATCATAGTCTTGTGGGCAAGCTCTGCCCAACAAAGACCCCTCAGTATTGCATAGTAAACGCCCCAAATAATCAGATACTCTTTTTGAGGACATTTCAACTTGAGACATAAGGGAAATAGTTTGGCAGTAGTAGGAATAGTGGAAGCAGAGTTAAAGAATATCCAAGTCTCTTTAAAAGCAGAGTACCTGAAGAGGGACTGAGAAGTTAATATTACTTTGATGATGACAATGCAACAAAATGTTTTATACTTTAAGAGATTCTAGTTCTGAAACTATGTGTCAGTCGTCATAATCCATTTTATCTCTCAATAAGCCATCATTAGTTAAGGTAATTGAAAACTTAAAAGGTTGTGACTTACAAAGACATTTAACTTGTTTCTGAGTTTTCACTCTTGCATATGAATAACTTCATGTACATAGTTTTAATCTTCTGTTGAATTAGTTCTATAGCGTAAACTCCTAGAATTGGTCTTAACGGTTTCAGGAAAAGCATTGTGGTTTTTGCCACCTATGTTGCCATATTACTTTCTGAAAGGATTGTAACAATGTATCAGCAGGATTTGAGTATGGATTTCACTGTAATCTCATGTGTTGATTTTTTCCCTAATAAAATTAATCCCAGCACTTTGGGAGGCCGAGGCGGGCGGATCACAAGGTCAGGAGATCGAGACCACGGTGAAACCCCATCTCTACTAAAAAAAAATACAAAAAATTAACCGGGCGCGGTAGTGGGCTCCTGTAGTCCCAGCTACTCAGGAGGCTGAGGCAGGAGAATGGCGTGAACCCGGGAGGCGAAGCTCGCAGTGAGCCGAGATCGCGCCACTGCACTCCAGCTTGGGGGACACAGCGAGACTCCGTCTCAAAAAAAAAAAAAAAAAAAAAAGAATATATAATTATGCCCTTAAAGCTTTCTTAGTTTACATGTTTTCGATTCATATCAAATATTATTGAGGCCAGGTGTGGTGGTTCACGTCTGTAATCCCAGCACTTCGGGAGGCCAAGGCGGGCTGATCATTTGAGGCCAGGAGTTTGAGATCAGCCTGGCCAACATGGTGAAACCCTGTCTGTACTAAAAAAAAAAAAAAAGTTAGCCAGGTGTGGTGGCACATGCCTGTAATTCTAGCTACTCAGGAGACTGGGTAGGAGAATCACTTGAACTCGGGTGGTGGAGGTTGCAGTGAGCCAAAATTGTGCCATTGCACTGCAGCCTGGGTAACAGAGTGAGACCCTGTCTCAATAAATAAATAAATAAATAAATAAAAACACAAATATTGTTGAGAAAATTTTGATGAACTTTATGCAGATCTAAAAGTCCTCATGCCCTATGGACCAGCAGATGCAACTTCAAAGCTGTAAATTGATGACGTTAGAGTTAGCAATGTGTAAATCTTAGATTGAATTTCTAGTGTTTGTGAACTTGAAAACAAAGGCCTGATTAAACGTAGACCACAATATGAGATTGACAGGCTTCTGCTTGAACTAGACGTGACCTCATCAGTGCTTCAACAAAAGACCATTATTCATTGCATTAATTTCAACGTGAGGATTAGCTTTTATTCCAAATGATCTCAGAAAGTTTTGGTCTTTAGACCAATTTTCTACTTGAACCCAATCTATAAATGCCAAGCTAATGCTTCTGTGATATAGCTGTCACTTTTGATAGGATGTCTTTAGATTTCATTGTGTCCTAAAGTTACCTGTTCTGAATAAAGAAAAATTTTTCCAATTTCGTTTTGATGGTTCTAATTGCTAAGAACTTCCCAATATGGAAAGACAAACAGACAGAAGGCCACAATTAACATTTGTTATTGGATCTACTCTCTGGTTTCTTAAGGTCATCTATACCAAAGTAACAAAAACAAAAACAAAAACAAAAGGTAATGTGAAAGGATCTAGTCCAGATGGCTAACCCACTCTACACACAGAATGTTGGACTAAAAGTAATAATAATAATTTAAGAAATATGTACCCAAGCTCAAAATCAAGAAAAAAAAATTCTCCAGAAATACATAGATATAAAAGGGAGAAGGAGTTGAAGCTTTGCTGCCCATAGGAGGAACCAAATTGATCTGTGTCTTTGGAATAGGGCAAATCTAGGGCTGGGAGCTGAGGCTGCTGCCCTGTGCCTGGTGCCTGTAGGGAGGTGCAAAATTACTACACTGTCTAAGAATGGGGACCAGGAAAACCCAAAGGCCAAGAGTTGCTGCAAATGTCAGCCAACTCTACATAGACGAAAACAGGATGACCTGCAAGCAATAGAGGCCTTAGCAAACCACCTCTGAGTGGGGGTTATCCTAAATATCGTCTGTCCAAAACCAAGACACAAACATAAAGATTTGTAAAACCCACAGGGCTCAGGCATAAGTAACAGTGAAACCATCCCATAGGGAGGCTTCTATTATCCAGGTATTCATGGAACACCATAGAAGTTATAACTCTAGCTGAAGAGAAACTCTCAGGCAAAAAATATAAAATACATAAAGAGCACATTTGTGTTCGAGCTGGATTTAAAAAACTAAGTTAACATCTGGATATTTTTAATGAAATGGGAGAACAATGGAAAAGGAAAAAAATATCCTAAAACTAACAGAAGGTTAACCAGAAAGGAAAGACAATTGGATTTCTCATTAGCAAAAATAAATGCCAGAAAACAGTAGAATAAAATCTTCAATGTGCTGATGTTTCATTATGAGTGTGAGAATGTATAATTACATTTTTAATAGCTTTCAAAATAAAAGTCTATGTCGTGATTATCACTGAAGAGTAAAGGTAAAATACCTTTGCAGATATACAAATACAGACAGTTTATTATCCATAGATACTTGAAAGAACTACCAACTAATGTACTTCAACAAGAAGGAAAATAAATCTAGATGGAGGAGTGGACACAGAGAAGAATTGAGCTTGGGAACAATCACAGCTGAATTTTGTAAAGTATGTACAATTTTGCCTTGGGAAATACATTTCTATTCTATGTCAAATATAATGTTGAAAGACAAATTCCTGCCTTTGCAAATATTTCCAGTAGACACTGAAGTTATAACTGTCATAAAAGATACCAAAAACATTTGGTTTTCTTAATGTAATGCCCAGACTTGTACCACAAGTATTACAAACTTTTAAAAATGAAAATTATACATTCACACAGTCATAATGAAGCCTGTAGTTAGAGGCTGAGCAAAAAGAAAGGTCAGCTTTTAATTTGGAATTAACTGTTTTAAATTCTGGTAAGTGTTAATACTTAAAGTGAATTGGAATTCCCAGGATTAATCAGGAATAAATGACTTCAATCTCTAAACATCCTACACTTGGTCTGAGGTGAGTTGGTCTCTTTACCTTTGACTTTTTATAACCTTTCAACTTCTTTCTTGAATTAAAGGGTTTGAAGAAGACTACAATACTTATTACTGCAAACCTATATTTCTGTGGTTGTAATGGGCATATTAGCAGTTCTGAGGTTGACCTCAACTTTTAAATACCTTATCATTTGATATCTCATTTTGAACATATTATTTTCTACTTGCTTCTGTCATTGGTATTTTTCTTTTGTATGAGGTCAGGTGAGTTACTTCAAGGTGAAAACTGTTGCTCACATAAATTTTAGCCATTTCATGCTAAGCACAGAGCATTTTACTCAAGTAATTTAGAAAATTTTAAACGATGACATCTCTCAAGATGTCGATGAAGAAGTATTAATGTTAGACATGATACCTATCTGTGTAGAATGTATAGTTTGTTGGGAAAATGAGACACACAAAACTGGATGGGGCCAGTTTATGGGCGTCTCCACTGACAGATTTGAGCAGTTTGGATTTGATAGGGAGTGGATACTGGATGACTTTCCAGAGTAAGCAAGTGCTATTCCAAAAAGCATGTTTCAGAATAGTATAAGTATAAATCTAAACATTCTCTTATGATCTTTGCAATGACTGCCAGCTCTTTATTATCTACATCAAGGTTATTTACTTATTGTGAAAACTAATCTCAGTGAATATTTAGACTTGAAACTGGAGTCAGCCTGTCACTCAGCATGCTTGTGGCCTGTCTTCCTTACCATCTGTTAATGTGCTCTTTGGAATGCAAATTTTAACATTTGCCTAACCAAAACATAATTAGAAAGATAACATTGCTGTCAAAAATAATAAAATCCAGCATAAATGATTTTTCCCTATCGTCATCTTTTTTGGCTAAAATCTGCATTTTTTGACCTTATAAACCACTTTCTTCTATAGCACAACATCCTGTTTTTCTCTTTTTTAATTATAAAAATAATACAAGGACAATTTTGTGATCTAACTGTGGGACGAACTTATTAAACAAGAATCACAAAATACAACCCACTAGGCAAAAATCAGGGCTATGTATGGGTGCATATGTTATTCACTGCCCAACTTCAGGGGGCCATTTACATAGATACTGTTGTTGTCTAATGTGGTGTCATGGTGAGAAATGGATACATTTGATGAGACATCATATACAAACTTAAGATGGAGGACAGAGCCAGAGAAGATATTGTCAATGTCTAAAACTAACTAAGGATATCTAGAATAGCATCTCCAATAGAAATATAATTTGGGGCTTGCACAAATACAAGCCGGCCATGTATGTTATTTTGAATTTTCTAGTAGCCACAATATAAAAAGCAAAAATAGGCCGGGCGCGGTGGCTCAAGCCTGTAATCCCAGCATTTTGGGAGGCCGAGACGGGTGGATCACGAGGTCAGGAGATCGAGACCATCCTGGCTAACACGGTGAAACCCCGTCTCTACTAAAAAATACAAAAAGCTAGCTGGGCAAGGTGGCGGGCGCCTGTAGTCCCAGCTACTCGGGAGGCTGAGGCAGAAGAATGGCGTAAACCCGGGAGGTGGAGCTTGCAGTGAGCTGAATCCGGCCACTGAACTCCAGCCTTGGTGACAGAGCGAGACTCTGTCTCAAAAAAAAAAAAAAAAAAAAAAAAAAAAAAATAGGTAAAATTTATTCTAAAAATACATTTTATTTAACACATCTAAAATACTATAATTTCAATTTATTATAAAGATTATTGAGATATTTTGCATTCTTTGTTTTGTACTGAGTTTTTAAAATCTGGTGTGTATGTTATACTAACATTATATCTCAATTTGGACTAGCCATATTTGAAGTACTTGAGCGCTCTTGGCTTAATGGTTAATGGCTAGGGGCTACTGTATTGGACTGCACAGCTCTAGGACATAAATGATACTAGTGCAAATCAGTAAATAAAAGGAAACAACAGAAAAATGGAGAAAGAACACAATCAAGCAGTATATTGAAAGAGAAACCTGAGGGCTTCAGGGGTATTCCATCTCACTAGGAAGAAAAAACTTTAAACAACTAGGCACAACTTTATATTCATCAAATTGGCAAAAACAAGATATTACCGAGTGTTGGTGAAAATGTTAGAATTGAGAACTCTCATGACCTGCTGGTGGAAATGTAAACTGCTGCATCATTTCTAAGCAGCAACTTGGTTTTCTTGTTCTTACAGCAACATGATGTGTTGAGTGAAAAAATAACAAAATGAGGTCTGCAACATAATGCCACAAATTTAAATACGTATTTAAATTTAAATACAAACTCCAAAAACACTCCACGTATTTTACAGGGATATATGTGTATGCATATATATATATATCCCTTAAAAATATGTGTGTGTGTATATATATATATGTATATTTAAGGGCATATAATTAGAGTGGGTATCCGGGGTAGAGGGAGAAAATGGGATAAGAATAAAAACGGAAAAAATAATATTGCTTATGGTTAAAAGTTTATAGTACAAAAGTTCTCATTTTAAGTTCCCAAAACTTCCATTACTAACTGCTTTTTTTGGGGGACACTCTTTTCTTCTTACAATTTGGATGGAAGTTTTCAACCATTTCTGCATATCATTTTATATATTCTGTAAGACAGCGAGGTCTGACTTTTATTGCAATCTTTATGCCAAATCCTCCTAAGTCTATATCTCCAAACAAGTCCTCATGGACTATTTAGTTCTAGTTTCTACTGAGCATTTTCCCCATCAGCTAAACACCGTAAGCATAATTTTCACCTCCGTCCTAGTTGATGCTCTCTTTCTCAGCTGTCTTACTTCTACAACCATCATTCCTTCAGTCTTTAAGTAGAGCATTTATAGTAATTTTTGACTCTTTCCTTTTCCTTAACCTTTAGGCAGTTATTAAGGCTTACTGTTTTCACTTTGAACATCATTGGTATCCTATTACCACTGCCACATTATATACCTGGAAAACTCATTATCTGCCTTTAGATTTCCATTCTTTCAGTCCATTTGCAAATTGCCAGATCTCCATATAGCACTATTTTCAACACATTGCCTCCTTGCTCAAAACCTCTAACAATGCCAGTAGTGAACTTTTGTTGTCTATTGGCTATTCTGTATTTATTTCTCCTTCACACCTCAATTCCCTTTTGGGGATTATCTCTTCTATTGGATTTTAAAAAACCAACTATTAATCTAGTACTTCCCTTTTTCAGCTAAGGGAAGGACATATAACTCAAACTAGAGCTTTGGAATGTTCATCCCTCTAATTTGAATCCTTAGCAATGTAATAAAGAGATTAAACATGGTTGAGTATTCATTTATGCTCGCATGGAGCCTTGGCCTGCTTCAAGACCACTTTTCTAGTTCCTACTTTTTAGCCTTAGAGTCCACTTTGCTTTCTAATGTTTCCAGGCCTGGTTCTCTAGTCTTTGCATTTGTTCTGGGAGCTACTTGTACTTTTCCAGTAAATTCCTCTCTTGAATTTGCCAGAATTTGTTTCAGATGCATGCAAGCAGAGCCTGACTGATCCTTTCTCCACTGTACAAAATATAAACTTCTTTACTGGTCCCAGATCTTCCATAATCTGGCCCCAGCCTTGTTTTCCTTTAATCACCAAAACCACAGCCAGCTCAGTCACTTTGTGACTGGAAAATGCCACGTTAGTCTTGCTTCTGGAATGACCTACTCTCTTTCATGCATCTATACTATTTACTGATTCTTCAAGGTCCTGCTCAGGATCTGTTTTCATTATGAAAACAAATTTTATACCCATGTTAATTTCCACTATCTTTGAAATCTGTTAACATTTAGTGTCTGTTATTAATTTTTCAGTCAGAATCCACTAGTTTTTTTATTTGTAGGAACATTTGATGGGCCAATCTCCAATCCCCTCCCCCAATAATGACCTATTCCATTGTCAGAGAACTATAGTTAAAAGTTCTTTCTTGCACGAAACTGAAATTTCTCATCCTACCACCCATTAGGTCCATCACTGGTTTCAGCTTGGCATTTCAGTAAATTAATAATATCTTGGACATAGATCCTGTGCTTTAGCTAGTGGTTATTCCTTTCATCTTTGTGTCATCTGAGAAATTGGTAAGGTTGCCTTCAATGTCTGTGTCTAGGTTATGATAAAAATATGAAAGAAGGCCGGGCGTGGTGGCTCACGCCTGTAATGCCAACACTTTGGGAGGCTGAGGCCCGTGGATCACGAGGTCAGGAGATCGAGACCATCCTGGCCAACATGGTGAAACCCTGTCTCTACTAAAAATACAAAAAATTAGCTGAGCATGGTGGCACACGCCTTTAATCCCAGCTACTCGGGAGACTCAGGCAAGAGAATTGCTTGAACCCAGGAGGCGGAGGTTGCAATGAGCCGAGATCATGCCACTGCACTCCATTCTGGGCAATAGAGAGCGACTCCATCTCAAAAAAAAAAAAAAAAATTAAAGAGAAGTGGGTCAAAGACAGGCACTTATTGTATTGGATACATATATCTAGATATAGTCATTGAATATGATTTTATAAACAGCTATGAATCCTTTAATAATTTGCATTGTGGGTATTTTCCAAAATTATGTTGTGGGACACTTTGTGAAAGAACAGCTTTGCTGAAATCAACATATACTAAGTCTGTGATATTCCCCTGAGCTACTGATCTAGTTACCCTAACAAAAAATAATAGGTTAGTTTGTCATGGTTCGTTCTTAGTGAATCTGTGTCATCTGCTGATGACCACCATGTGCCTTTCTAAATGTTCACAAACCAAATATTTAATAATAATTCATTCTAGACTTTTCCTGGTGATAATCCTGAACCCTTGTAGCTCGCAATTCCCGATTTTTAAAAATCAGAACCCTCAACCATTTTCAGCCTTCTGTCACCTCTAATCTCTGTGAATTCTCGAAGGTTGTTGATAATGGATTGTGAGAGCTGGATGCTTCCCTTATAGCATGCTTTGTCTGGGTCCAGGCACTGGAACAACTTTAGGGCAATTACACTCTGTGACTGTTCATTTATTTATTATCTACTTATTTATTTTTCGACACAGGGTCTCCCTCTGTGGTCCAGCCTGGAGTGTAATGGTGTGATCACAGTTCACTGCAGCCTCCATCTCCTGGGGTCAACAGATCCTCCTGCCTCAGCTTCCCAAGTAGCTGGGACAACAGGTGTACATCACCATAATTGACCAATTTTAGATTTTTTCATAGAGACAGGTCTCACTATTTTGCCCAGAATGCTCTTAAACTTCTGGGTTCAAGCGATCTTCCTGCCTCAACCTCCCAAAATGTTGGGATTATGGGTGTGAGCCATTGTACCTGGACCACTCTCTGACTCTTTACTAAACCTAGGCTGTAATACTCTCACCATCTGTTTTCCCTCAATTTACATTTTAGTATATATTTTTAAATTATGAAAATGATATGTGCTCATTATAAAACAATTTCAATATTACAGAAATTTACAAAGTAAAAATAAAAAGTCCCTTCTTTAATCGATCCTAATGCCCAGTGGGAACAGACGGGAAAGTATCCTTCTAGACATTTCCCATGCATTACCAAACATTTTTATGTAATTTTAAGATGAGAGTATACCCTGTGTACTGTGCTGCTTTCACCTAACAATCTATCATTAACATCATTTTATATGGGTCATATAGCGCTATCTCTCTTTTTTTTTTTTTTGAGACAGAGTCTCACTCTGTTGCCCAGGCTGGAGTGCAATGGCGTGATCTCAGCTCACTGCAACCTCCGCCTCCGGGGTTCAAGCGATTCTCCTGCCTCGGCTTCTCAAATAGCTGGGATTATAGGCACCTGCCTGTATTTTTAGTAGAGATGGGGTTTCACCATGCTGGCCAGGCTGGCTCGAACTCCTGACCTCAGGCAATCTGCCCATCTTGGCCTCCCAAAGTGCTGGGATTACAAACGTGAGCCACCGCGCCCGGCCACTATCTCATTTTTTAAATGGGCACATGGCATTCTTTTGTAAGCACTGCAAAAATACATTATTGTACATGTATCTGTCTTCCTTCATCTGTTTTTCTATGATAGCACATACTTTCCCTTGAGAATAAAGGGGAAACTGCAGGTGCATAGGGGACTACCTAGATAAAATAAGGAGAAGAATGATTCTGCTCTATCCCAGAGGCTCTTAAGTCCATAGTCATGTTGTTATCTTGACATGGCAATTTATGGCTTATGATTACTTTCACATTTCATTTGATCTTTATTCAAACCTATGAAGTGGCTGGACCAGACAGTAAAATCATTGCTATTTTGCAGTCTCAGAGGTATTGAGTGTCTGGCCTCATGCCTCACAGCTAGTTAGGGACAGTATGTGGTTAGAATCCATATCTTCTGTCTTCCAGTCCACTGCTATTGCACAATGGACAGCTGCTCCCTGCACCCGCATGTGAGAGAAGAATTGGGTGAACTGAAAAAAAAAAAGCTGTGTAGTGATTCACAGGGAACTTGGGAAAATGGTCATCAAGAATGTGCTATGTCAGCCAGTTGGTGTCATGCTGAGCAGTGTTTTTTTTTTTTTTTTTTTTTTATGTATGGTGAGAAGCAAAGAGAATGAATGTCTATCCATGTGTTTCTAGGTATATCAGCAATTTCTGCTTTCACAGTAGAGACAGTCATAATATGCATATGCACTTGTATCCTTAAAAGTAAGGCAGAGCATTATTCTAAGTGAAGTAACTCAGGAATGGAAAACCAAATATCGTATGTTCTCATTTATAAGTGGGACCTAAGCTATGAGGACGCAAAAACATACAGAGTGATATAATGGACTTTGGGGACTCAGCTGGGAGGAGGCTGGGAAGGGGACGAGGGATAAAAGATGACATATTGGGTACAGAGGACACCGCTTAAGTGACAGGCGCACACAGGTGCACACAAATCTCAGAATTCACCACTAAAGTACTCATCCATGTAACCAAAAACCACCTGTACCCCAGACACTATTGAAATAAAATTTTAAAATAAACATTTCCAAGGGAAATAAGCAATTCAGTGTCAAACACTGAAACACTGAAAAAAAATCTGTTGAAACAGATTTTTTGTTTGTTTTTTTTCAAATATAGTTGAAAACTATATTTTATCCTGAAATTGGAGTAATGAAACCTAAATAAAAATAACTATGTTTAAAGAAAAAAAAAATGTAAGGCGGAGGTTCTTAACCCTGTTTGCATATTAGAATCACCTGGAGAGCTTTTAAAAATAACCACTCTGTGCAGTGGCTCACACCTGTAATCCCAGCACTTTGGGAGGCTGAGGCGGGCGGATCACGAGGTCAAGAGATCGAGACCATCCTGGTCAACACAGTGAAACCCTGTCTCTACTAAAAATACGAAAATTAGCTGGGCTTGTTGGCACACACCTGTAGTCTCAGCTACTCGGGAGGCTGAGGCAGGAGAATCTCTTGAACCTGGGAGGTGGAGGTTGCAGTGAGCCGAGATGGCGCCACTGCACTCCAGCCTGGCTACAGAACGAGACTCCGTCTCAAAAAACAAACAAACAAAAAAAAATTAACAGAGCTTTCAAAGTGAAGTACAAAATCTGTACAGTAAACTTTCTCTCACCTACAGGGTTAGCAGTAACCAAATTTACCCTGGACAAGAACGTGTCAAATAATCTAAAACTTCTCAGTCATATTTTAGAGCCAAGTATGTAATAAATAGATACTTGTTGAGTGAATGAATGAATAAATGAATGACCAAACAGAGACTATTTAAGAATCTATTTACTTACAGTCATTTATTCCAGTTCATCAGGGTATTTCTTTGAGAGCCTGCCCCATATCAGTAGTAGTAGCTTCTTATGTCTGCCAAAACAAATAATCACAAACTGGGTGGCTTACAACAATAGAAATTTATTTTCTCACCATTTTGGAGGCCAGAAATCCAAAATCAAGGTATTGGTGGAGTTGGCTCCTTCTGGGGACTGTAAGGAAGAATCTGTTCCATGCATTTCTCCTATCTTCTTCTTCTTTTTTTTTTTTGTGGGGGGATAGAGTTTGGCTCTGTCACCCAGGCTGGAGTACAGTGGCGTGATCTCGGCTCATTGCAACCTCTGCCTCCTAGGTTGAAGGGACTGTCCAGCCTCAGCTCTGGAGTAGCTGGGATTACAGGTGCCTGCCACCACACCCGGCTAATTTTTGTATTTTAGTAGAGACAGGGTTTCACTATGTTGGCTAGGCTGGTCTTGAACTCCTGACCTCAGGTGATCAGCCCACCTTGGCTTCCCAAAGTGCTGAGATTACAGGCGTGAGTCACTGCGCCCGGCGCATTTCTCCTGTCTTCTGACATTCCTTGGCTTGTGGATGCATAACTCCAATCTCTGCTTTCATCTTCACATGGCTTTCCCCCTATGTGTCTCTTGTGTCTCAAATCTCCCTCTCTTTTCTCTTATAAGGACACAGACCATCCTAAATAAAGGATGATCTCATCCTGAGGTTTTCAATTACATCTGCGAAGGCCTTATTTTATTTCTTTCCTTTCTTTCTTTCCCTTCCCTCTCCCTCCCTCCCTCTCTTTCTCTCTTTCTCTCTTTCTTTCTTTCTTCTGACAGAGTTTCACTCTTGTTGCCCAGGCTGGAGTGCAACCTGTGCCTCCCAGGTTCAAGTGATTCTCCTGTCTCAGCCTTCCTTGAGTAGCTGGGATTACAAGGCATGCGCTACCATGCCCGGCTAATTTTGTATTTTTAGTAGAGATGGGGTTTCTCCATGTTGGTCAGGCTGGTCTCATACTCCCAAGCAGATGATCTGCCTGCCTCGGCCTCCCAGAGTGCTGGGATTACAGGCATGAGTCACCGCGCTCGGCCGCAAAGGCCTTATTTTCAACAAGGTGATATTCATAGGTACCAGGAGTTAGGACTTGGACACATCTTTTTGACAGCCACCATTCAACCTACTACACCAGTAAAAGTCGCTCATACTGTGGTCCACACTTGTGTCCCACAAGTGAATGATTTTTTTTTTTTTTTCCACAGCTGCTTTCCAGCAGACAGTAGGATTCTACTTGGCTAGTGCAAGTATGGCTTTAACTTTCCATTAATGTCACCAGGAATCATGAGGAACACACCCATCTCTGCAGCCAACACTAATGAGGTCATGTTAGGTGTCTGGACCTTGCATGATAACAATCTAAGGAAAATCACAAATAGAAAATAATCTTTTCCTAATATTTTGAGAGGTACAGTCATCAAATAAACTGAGATGTGAAAAATGACAGTCTCTTTAAAAACACAGAAAAACAAGTCACATTAGAGGATTCCTTCCTCATTAGCTCAACAGTTTTCCCTGAATTCAAGTTTTTTAGAGTATTCAAATTTCTCAAAAGCCTGTATTACAAAAATGAAATGAAAAAGTTATTGTTCTTCAGCAGATATGTGTAACTATAACTTCTAAATTAGAATGAACCCAACAAAATACATTTTTTTCACATACGGTGTCTTTTGGAATGCATGAAGGGCTTGTTTCTTCTCAGTGAATTCTGATTCAAAATGCCTGGCTGGCTTGCAGCTTATCACGCTGAGGATTTGAGCACCAGCTGCTCACCCTATTCATTCAGGTCTGAATAGAGGGGTCTTACTATCCAATACGATTCTTTTATGAACAACAATCATTGCTTCTTACCTATTTCTTTTTCCTTCTGGATTAAATTCTGTATTTCTAAAGAATATTTAAATAAAAAATTTTATCAAACATACACAAAAATACAGGGACTCTCAAAAAGTCATCACCAAGATTCTAGAATTATCAATATGTTTTCATACTTATATATTATTTCATGCTGAAATATTTTATTTTATTTTATTTTTGTGACAGAGTCTTGCTGTGTTGCTCAGGTTGGAGTGCAGTGGCACGATCTTGGCTTACTGCAACCTCCATCTGCTGGGTTCAAGAGATTCTCCTGCCTCAGCCTCCTAAGTAGCTGGGACCACAGGCACGTGCCACCACGCCTGGCTGATTTTTATATTTTTTAGTAGAGACGGGGTTTCACCACATTGGCCAGGCTGGTCTCGAACTCCTGACCTCAGGTGATCCGCCTGCCTCGGCCTCCCAAAGCTAGGATTACAGTTATAAGCCACTGTGCCCAGCCTGCTGAAATATATTAAAGAAACTCCTAGACATTATACCATTTAATTCCTACATCCTTTAGTATGCATCTCTAAAAATTATAGATATTTTCTTACCATAAGTAATGCTGGTATCATATCCAATGATAATTCTTCAGTATTATTTAATATCCAGACTATATTCAAATTTCCCTGATTGTCTCAAAAATGTCTTCTTGTGTTTTTTGGTTTAAATAAGGATCAAAATAAGATCCACATATTAAATTAGACTGCTAAGTCTTTTCAATCTCCTATAATCTAGTAGAGAATTTTTCACAGTGGCACTGCTGACATTTGGGACTAGATAATTGTGGGAAAGTTGTCAAAAAATTTGGACAATTTTTTGACAATGTCCCCTGAGTATAAAATCACCCTTGGTTGAAATCACTGATCTAGTATAGTCCCCCTACTTCATATATATATATATATATGACATTAACAGGCAGGGGGTGGTGGCTCACGCCTGCAATCCCAGCACTTTGGGAGCTGAGGTGGTGGATCACTTGAGGTTGGGAGTTTGAGACCAGCCTGGTCAACAGGGTGAAACCCCATCCCTACTAAAAATACAAAAATTAACCGGGCCTGATGGCTTGTACCTATAGTCCCAGCTATTCGGGAGGCCGAGGCAGGAGAATCGCTTGAACCCAGGAGGCGGAGTTTGCAGTGACCGAGACTGTGCCACTGCACTCTAGCCTGGGCTACAGAGTGAGACGCCCGTCTCAAAAAAAAAAAAAAAAAAGAAAGAAAAAGAAACAACAAAAAAAAAGACGTTAACTTATACAAGACATTAGATGAGTTTAGAGGAGTTGTCTTGTAGAATGTTCTACATTCTGAATTTCTCTGCTCCCTCATAGTATCATCCAACATATCCCTCTAAGACCTATTCCCAGTAAGTGGAAACTAGGTTAACTGAGTCTCAGAATATTGATAGTTTCAATATTTTTGACAAAAATAGTTCCCAGTTGGTGCCATATATTGTACTTTATATTGTATTGTCTCAGGAGGTCTAGAATGTCTGTGTCATTATAAGAGATGATAAGATTGATCAGAAGGTTCAGGTGGTAATGGTCTGATTCTTTTATTGTAAAGTTCTCAATCTTTAATTTAGTAGTTTTAGCCATTGATGAGCTTTGCCTGTTGTATCAACTGTTTCATTATGTTGTAAAATAGAAAATTTCTAATTTATTGTTCCTTTAATTTATTACCTGGAGTTCTTTTATAAAGAATTTTCCCTCATTAAGTATTTGGTTACTCTGAAGTATACTTCACTCAGGAAAGGCAGGATTAATTCTCAATGATTTTTAATTGCCAATTTTTCAAAGTAAATATTGTACCCTAGGTTTTAATAGTGTCGAGTGTTTACATGGGTGTGTATTTGCTTTTTCTTGTTTACTTTTATTTTTTGATTCTGTAACATTGTGAACTCATGGATTTTTATATATTCAGTATGTTTAAATCAAATGTAGTCAATATCCTTTTTGTTGTTGTTTTGAGACAAGGTCTCACTCTGTTGCCCAGGCTGCAGTACAGTGGCATGACCATGGCTCACTATAGCCTCCGTTTCCTGGGCTGAAGTGATCCTTCCACCTAAGCCTCCTGAGTAGCAGGGACTACAGGCATGTGCCACCACACCTGGCTAACTTTTGTGTTGTTTTGTAGAGATGGAGTTTCACCATGTTGCCTAGGCCAGTTTCGAACTTCTGGGCTCAAGCGATCAGCCTGCCTCAGCCTCCCAAAGTGCTGGGATTATAGATGTGAGCCACTGTGCCCAGGCCCAATATTCCTTTTGATGTTCATTTTTTCCCTATATTTGGCCAATGGAAGCTTCTCTATGTTTTTATTTTATTTTTCCCAAATAAGAAAGTTTAGTCATTTTTTAAATGAGTAACTGAGACAGTAAACTGCCTGCTTTAAATGTCTGAAGTCTTTATTTTGGCCATATTATTGAGAGAGAGAGAGAGAGAGATAGATTTTATAACCTTACCATTGCTTTTCTGCAGTACTTCAAAGATATTAATCCATGGCTGGGCACGATGGCTCACGCTTATAATCCCAGCACTTTGGGAGGCTAAGGCAGGCGGATCACCAGAAGTCAGGAGTTTGAGATCAGCCTAGCCAACATGGTGAACCCGGTCTCTACCGAAAATACAAAAATTAGCCAGGTGTGGTGGCGGGCACCTGTAATCCCAGTTGCTTGGGAGACTGAGGCAGGAGAATCGCTTGAACCTGGGAGGTGGAGGTTGCAGTGAGCCGAGATTGTGCCATTGCACTCCAGCCTAGGCAACAAGAGCGAGACTCCGTCTCAAAAAAAAAAAAAAAAAAAAAAGATATTAATCCCTTCCTTCTGAAATCTACTGTTCTGATGAGATGAACTCTACCTGATCATAGCTCACTGCTGCATCAAACTCCTGGGCTCAAGCAATCCCCTCGAGTAACTGGGATCATAGGCACATGCCACCACACCCTCCAATTAAAAAAAATTTTTTTTGTAGAGACAGGGTCTTGGTTGGTCTTCAACTCCTGGGCTCAAGTGATCCTCCCAAAGTGACCTCCCAAAGTGCTGGGATTACAGGTGTGAATTACCATGCTCAGGCTCTCGGGTAGTTTTTTAAAAAGTTAATTAACTCAATTGTTTTTAGAACAGTTTTGGGTTCACAGCAGAAAGTACAGACAGTTCCCATACATTCCCCCCAACCCCCATACCTGTATAACCTCACCCACTATGAACATCCCACACCACAGGGGTACATTTGTTACAATCAATGAACCTGCATTGACACATCATTTTCACCCTAAGTCCTTAGTTTACATTAGGATTCATTCTCGGTGATGTACCTTCCATGGGTTTTGATGAATGTATAATGACAGGTATCCACAATTGTAGTACCATACAGAAGAGTTTCACTACCCTAAAAATCTTTTGTGTTCTGCCTATTATCCTTCCCTCCCCCTAACCCCTGATCTTTTTACTGTCTCCAAAGTTTTACCTTTTTCAGAATGCTACATAGTTGGAATTATACAGTATATATCCTTTTCAGACCTGCTTTTTTTTCTTAGTATTAAGTTAGTGCAAAAGTAATTGTGGTTTGGGACCGTAAATTTTGAATCATTATATCTTGGCTCAAACACATCTTTATTAATCAAAATGGGAACTACTACAATCAATACATTTTTGCCAACGAAAAATAATTTGTTTGTTCCTGCAGTGTAAAACCCATGCTTTGGGATTCAACGAACTCTTGGAAAGCATTTTCTGCATCCTGCTGGTTGTGGAAGCATTTTCCCTGCAGACAGTTGTCCAGATGCTTAAAGAAGTGGTAGTCAGTTGGTGAGAAGTCAGGTGAATATGGAAGATTAGGCAAAACTTTGTAGCCCAATTTGTTCAACTTTTGAAGCATTGGTTGTGCAATGTGTGGGGGACATTGTCATGGAGAAGAATTGGGTCCTTTCTGTTGTCCAATGCCAGCTGCAAGCATTGCAGTTTTTGGTGCATCTCATCGATTTGCTGAGCATACTTCTCAGATGTAATGATTTTGCCGGGAATTTGAAAGCTGCAGTGGATCAGACCAGCAGCAGACCACCAAACAGTGACCATGACCTTTTTACGGTGCAAGTTTGGCTTGGGAGGTGCTTTGGGACTTCTTCTCAGTCCAGCCACTGAGCTGGTCGTCACTGTTTGTTGTATAAAATCCACTTTTCAATGCATGTCACAATCCGATCGAGAAATGGTTCGTTGTTGCATAGGATAAGAGAAGATGACACTTTAAAATGATTTTTTAAAAATTTTCACTCAGCTCATGAGGCACCCACTTATCAAGCTTTTTCACCTTTCCAATTTGCATCAAATGCTAAACAACCATAGAATGGTTGATGTTGAGTTCTTCGGCAACTTCTTGTGTTGGTGTCAGAGGATCAGCTTTGATGATTGCTCTCCACTGGTAGCTGTCAACTTCCAACAGCCAGCGACGACGCTCCTCATGTTCAAGGTTCTCCTTTGCAAAACTTCTTGAATCACCACTGCACTGTGTGTTCGTTAGCAGTTCCTGGGCCAAATGCATTGTTGATGTTGAGAGTTTTCTTCCCTGCTAAATGACCCCTTTCGAAATCAAAAAAGAAAATCTCTTGAATTTGTTTTTTGGCTAACATCATTTCCATAGTTTAAAATAAACATAAAATAAAGAGCACGTAATAAGTCATTAGCAAAATCAAAAACAAAAACATAAAGCAAGATATACCCATTAAAATGATGTATGACATAACCACATTTATTTAAGAATGTATTCCAATATCGAAGGGCAAATTCCAACAATGCAAAAACCACAATTACTTTTGCACTCACCTAATAATATGTATTGAAGTTTCCTCCATGTCTTTTAGTGGCTTGATAGCTCACTTCTTAAAGTGCTGAAAAATTCATTGTTTGGATTTACAACAATTTATCCATTACCTACTGAAGGACAGCTTGGTTGCTTCCAAGTTTTGGCAATTATGAATAAAGCTGTTACAAACATTCACATACAAGTCTTTGTGTGAAGGTAAGCTTGCACTTCCTTTGGGTAAATACCATGGAGCATGATTGCTGAATTGTGCAGTTAAGAGTACATTTAGTTTTGTTAAGAAACTGCTAAATTCTCTTCCAAAGTGGCTATACCATTTTGCATTCCAACCAGCAATGAATGAGAGTTCCTGTTGCTCCACATCCAGCGTTTGGTATTGTGTTTTGGCAATTTTAGTAGGCGTATAATGGTATATATTTGTTGTTTTAATTCATAATTTCCTAAGGATATATAATGTTGAACACCTTTTCATATGCTTCCTTGCCATCTGTGTATCTTCTTTGGTGAGGAATCTGTTTAAATCTTTTACTCATTTTTAAGTTGGGTTGTTTTCTTATTGTTGAGCTTTAAAAGTTCTTTATATATGTATCTTTTGCAAATGTTTTCTCCTGGTTTGTGGCTTCTTGTTTTCTTGACACTGTTTTTCACACAGCAGAAATTTTTAAAATTTTAATCAAGTCGAGATTATCAATTGTTTCTTTTTAATTTAATTTAATTTATTTATTTAAAGACGGAGTCTCGCTGTGTCACCCAGGCTGGAGTGCAGTGGCACGAGCTCAGCTCACTGCAACCTCTGCCTCCTAAGTTCAAGCAATTCTTGTCCCTCAGCCTCCCGAGTAGCTGGGATTACAGGAGCGTGCCACCATGTCCTGCTAATTGTATTTTTAGTAGAGACAGGGTTTCACCATGTTGCTCAGGGTGGTCTCTAACTCCTGCCTGAGCTCAGGCAATCCATCTGTCTCAGCCTCCCAAAGTGCTAGGATTACAGGTGTGAGCCACCACGCCTGGCCTCAATTGTTTCT
This sequence comes from Papio anubis, assembly GCF_008728515.1. Taxonomy (NCBI): domain Eukaryota; kingdom Metazoa; phylum Chordata; class Mammalia; order Primates; family Cercopithecidae; genus Papio; species Papio anubis. The sequence continues at coordinate 41,980 of NW_022163554.1, read as the reverse complement.
TACATTGATCATGACTTTGGCATTATATCTAGAAGGTAATCACCAGTCCCAGGTTCATCTAGAATTTCTCCTCTGTTCTCTTCTATGAGTTTTATAGTTTTGCATTTTACATGTGGGCCTATGATCCATTTTGAGTTAGTTTTTGAGAAGGACGTAAGATCTTTCTCTAGATTCTTTTTTTTTTTTTTTTTTTTTTGTATGGACATCCAGTTGTTCTAGCACCATTTGTTGAAAGGACTATTTTTGCACCACGGTATTGCCTTTGCTCCTTTGTCAAAGATCAGTTGACTGTATTTATGTGGGTCTTTCTCTGGGCTCTCTTCTGTTCCATTCATTTAGTTGTCTATTCTTTTGCCAGTACCACATTGTTTTGATTACTGCTGCTTTATAGGAAGTCCTTTTTTTTTTTTTTTTTTTTTTTAGATGGAGTCTTACTCTGTTGCCCAGCATGGAGTGCAGTGGCATGATCTCGGCTCACTGCAACCTCTGCCTCTTGGGTTCACGTGATTCTCCTGCCTCAGCCTCTCAAGTAATTGGGATTACAGGTGTGTGCCACCATGCCCAGCTAATTTTTGTATTTTTAGTAGAGATGGGGTTTCACTATGTTGGACAGGGTGGTCTCAAACTCCTGACCTCAGGTGATCTCTCCCCTCGGCCTCCCAAAGTGCTGAATTACAGGCGTGAGCCACTGTGCCCGGCCTGAAGTCTTGAATTCAGGTAGTATTAGTCCTCTGAATTTGCTCTCCTTCAATACTATGTTGTCTGTACTGGGTCTTTTGCCTCTCTTTTTTAGAAAAAGTTTATTGATATATATCAATAAATTGATTGAAAAATAACTTGCCAGGATTTTGACTGGGATTGCATTTAATCTACAGACTAAGTTAGGAAGAAGTGACTTCTTGATAATATTAAGTCTTCCTAGCTATAAACATGGAATATCCCACTATTTATTTTGTTCTTTGATATCTTTCATTAGTTATTTAGATTTCTTCATATAGATCTTATACAAAGTTTTCTTTCTTTCTTTTTTTTTTTGAGATGGAGTATCACTCTGTCACCAGGCTGGAGTGCAGTGGTGCAGTCTCGGCTCACTGCAACCTCCACCTCCTGGGTTCAAGTCATTCTCCCGCCTCAGCCTCCCAAGTAGCTGGGATTACAAGCACACGCCACCACGCCCAGCTAACTTGTGTATTTTTAGTAGAGACGGGGTTTCACCATGTTGTTCAGGCTCGTTTTGAACTCCTGACCTTGTGATCCACCAGCCTCGGCCTCCCAAAGTGCTGGCATTACAGACAGGCGTGAGCCACCGCACCTGCCGATCTTGTACATAGTTTTTAGATTTATACCCACCTTAGTTTTGGCTGCTATAACAAAATACCACAGACTGGATGGCTTAAATGAGATAAATTTATTTCTCACAGTTCTGGGGCCTGGGAATTCCAATATCAAAATGCCAGCAAATCCATTGTCTGATGAGGGCACTCTTCCTGGTTTATAGATGGCTGTCTCGCTGTTGCATTCTCACATGGTGGGAAGACAGAGAGAGAGTAAGATCAAGCCTTCATGTCTTTTCTTATAAGGGCATTAATGCCATTCATGAGGGTGCCACCCTCATGACCTAATTACCTCCCAAAGGTCCCTACCTCTTAATACAATCACACTGGAGGTTAGAATTTCAACATATGAATTTGTCGGGACACAACAATTCAGTTTATAGCATTCTGCCACTGGACCCCCAAAACTCCTGTCCATCTCATATGCAAAATACATTCATTCCAAATCAACAGCCTCAAAAGTCTTAACTCATTGCAGTCTGAACTCTAAAGTTCAAAGTCCAAAGTCTCATCTAAATGAGACATGAATAAGAATAGACGTAAGATTCAGCATGAGGCAAAATTCCTCTCCAGCTGTGAACCTGTGAAACCAAATTAGTTATGTGTTTCCAAAATAAAACTGTGGGAAAGGGATAGGATAAATATTCGCATCCCAAAAAGGAGAAATAGGAAAGAAGAAAGGGATGATGGAGTCCCAAGAAAGTCCCAAACCTATCAAGGCAAAATTCGTAAGATGTTAAGGCTTGATGAGCTACTTTGGCTCAATGCTCTGCCTTCTGGAACCCACTGGGGTAGCAGTCCCGCCTGTGTGGCTGTCTCTGGTGGAGGCCACACACCCATGGCTCTGCCAGGCTGGAGTTGTACCTCAGCGGCTCTGCTGAATAGTGCTGTGCCTCTGCTGCTTCAGGTGGCCCTGCGCCCATGGCTCCATTGGGCATTGGTCCTTCTCTTTGAAACTGAGGTGGAGGCAACCCTGTTCCCCAAGTTAGGCATTCTTGTCCTATGGTGGGAGTGGTGGCCTGATGATCTTCGAATCATTTTTGGGTTCTTTCTTCTCTTGTTTTGAGGAATAGTGCATGTTCACAGCTCTATGATCCAGTCCTGCAGGATCTAAGAAGGCTGACAGTTTCCCTCTGCTTAGTCCCAGCTGGCACTGTTTCTGCTGCTATAATCTTGTCTTTATTCCCAGCTTCTGTTGAGATAGATGGCTGATTTGGTTCATAGTTCACACCCATGATAATCTTTTTTATCAAATTGGTGGTCTGATATGCCCTTTGTGTTCTCTTTGAACACACCTTCTTATTTTTAAAATAATATGAACAGGCTTAGAATTTTCCAAATATTTATGTTCTAATTCCTTTTTGCTTAACAATTCCATTTTCAATTTATTTCTTCCTCTTGCACTTTACTATAAGCAGTAAGGAGGGACCATGCTGCTCCTTTAACAGTTTGCTTAGACATTTCCTCAGCTAAGGCTGGGAGTGGTGGCTCGCTGTAAAGCACTGTAATCCTGGCACTTTGGGAGCCCGAGGCGGGCAGATTGCCCGAGCTCAGGAGTTGGAGACCAGCCTGGGCAACATGGTGAAACCCTGTCTCTACAAAAAATACAAAAATTAGCCAGGCAGCGTGGCAGGCGCCTGTAATTCTGGCTACTCGGGAGGCCGAGGGAGGAGAGTCACTTGAACCCAGGAGGTGGAGGCTGCAGTGAGCTGAGATCGCACCACTGCACTCCAGCCTGGGCAGCAGAGAGAGACTCCATTTCAAAAAAAAAAAAGGAAAAAAAAAGCAATCTCAGCTAATGTCCAATTTCCTTCTTTTCTTTTCTTTCTTGAGACGGAGTCTCGCTCTGCTGCCCAGGCTGGAGTGCAGTGGCACAATCTTCACTCACTGCAACCTCCGCTTCCCGGATTCAAGCAATTCTCCCACCTCAGCCTCCCAAGTAGCTGGGATTATAGGTGCCTGCCAGCACACCCAGCAAATTTTTCTATTTTTAGTAGAGATGCGGTTTCATCATGTTGGCCAGGTCGGTCTCAAACTCCTGACCTCAGGCAATCCACCCACCTCAGCCTCCCAAAGTGCTGGGATTACAGTCATGAGCCACCGTGCCTGGCCTAAATGTCCAATTTCATTGCTCATACATTATACCTTTTACCAAACACTAGAACATGAACAGTATTCAGCCAAATTCTTTGCTACTTTATGATGAGGATAGCCTCCAGGAAGAAATAAAAATGCTGAACAGACTAATAACAAGCAGCAAGATAGAATCAGGAAAAAAAAAAAAAAAAGCCAACATAAAAAGTCCCAGGACCAGATGGATTCACAGCTGAATTCTATCAGACATTCACAGAAGAACTGATGCCAATCCTACTAAAACTATTCCAAAACATAGAGAAAGGGAATCTTTCCTCCCTAAATCATTCTATGAAGCCAGTATCACCCTAATATCCAAAAAGAATATAACAAAAAAAGAAAGCTGCAGGCCAGTATCCCTGATGAACATGATGCAAAAATCCTCAACAAAATGCTAGCTAACTGAATCCAACAGCATATCAAAAAGATAACACATCATGATCAAGTTGGTTACATACCAGGGATGCAGGGGTGGTTTAACATACACAAGTCAGTAATTGTGACACCCCACATAAGCAGAATTAAAAACAAAAATCAGGCCGGGTATGGTGGCTCACGCCTGTAATCCCAGCACTTTGGGAGGCTGAGGTGGGCGGATCACCTAAGGTCAGGAGTTTGAGACCACCCTGGCCAACATGGGGAAACCCCATCTCTACTAAAAATACAATAATTAGCTGGTTGTGGTAGCGGGTGCCTGTAATCCCAGCTACTTGGGAGGCTAAGGCAGGAGAATTGCTTGAACTCGGGAGGCAGAGGTTGCAGTGAGCTGAGATCACGTCACTGCACTCCAGCTTGGGTGAGACAGTGAGACTCTGTCCCACAAAAATCAATCAATCAATCAATCAATCAATCATACGATCATCTCAATAGATGCAGAAAAAGCATCCTTTTTAAATAAAAACCCTCAACAAAATTGGCATAGAAGGGACATACCTCAAAGTAATAAAAACCATCTATGACAAACCCACAGCCAACATCACCATACTGAATGGGGAAACACTGAAAGCATTATTATATATAACTGAGAACTGGAACAAGGCAAGGATGACCACTTTCACTACTTCTATTCAACATAGTATTGGAAGTCCTAGCCAGAGCAATCAGACAAGATAAATAAAAAGCATCCACATTGGAAAAGAGGAAGTTAAACTGTTACTGTTTGCCAATGATATGATTGTATACCTAGAAAACTCTCAAGATGCATCCAAAAAGTTCCTAAATCTGATAAATAAATTCAGTAAAGTGTCAGGATACAAAATCAATGTACATAAAATAGTAGAACTGCTACACACCAACAACAACCAAGCTGAGAATTAAATCAAGAACTCAATCCCTTTTATAATAGTTGCAAAAAGAAAATTTGTAAACAAAGTACTTAGGCCTGACCAACATGATGAAACCCTGCCTCTACTAAAAATACAAAAAAAAAAAAAAAAAAAAAAAATTAGCTGGGCATGGTGGCAGTTGCCTGTAATCCCAGCTACTCAGGAGGCTGAGACAGGAGAATCACTTGAACCTGGGAGGTGGAAGTTGCAGTGAGTCGAGATGGCACCACTGCACTCCAGCCTGGGCGACAGAGTGAGACTCTATCAAAAAAACCAAAAACAACAACAACCACCACACACACACAAAACAAACAAGCAAACAAAAAATCTTAGAAATATACTTAACCAAAGTGGTAAAAGATCTCTACAAGGAAAACTACAAAACCCTGCTGAAAGAACTCATAGGGCTGGGTGTGGTTGTTCATGCCCATAATCCCAGCACTTTGGGAGGCCGAGGCAAGTGGATCGCGAGGTCAGGAGTTCGAGATCAGCCTGGCCAACATGGTGAAACCTTGTCTCTACTAAAAATACAAAAATTAGCTGGGCATGGTGGTGGGTGCCTGTAATCCCAGCTACCTGGGAGGCTGAGGCAGGACAATTGCTTGAACCTGGAAGGTGGAGGTTGCAGTGAGCTGAGATTGTGCCACTGCACTCCAGCCTGGGGGAAAAAAAAAAAAAAAAAAGATCTGAAAGAACTGATAGATAACACAAACAAATGGAAACACATCCCATGCACATGGATGGGTAGAATCAATATTGTGAAAATGACCATAAGCAATCTACAGATTCACTGCCAAAAGCAATCTACAGATTCAATGCAATTCCCATCAAAACACCATCATCGTTCTTCACAGAACTAGTAAAAACAATCCTAAAATTTATATGGAACCAAAAAAGAGTCTGCATAGCCAAAACAGTACAAAGCAAAAAGAACAAATCTGGAGGCATCACATGACCTGACTTCAAACTATTTTATAAGGCTATAGTTACCAAAACAGCATGGTGCTGGTATAAAAGTAGGCATGTAGGCCTGGCATGGTGGCTCAAGCCTGTAATCCCAGCACTTTGGGAGGCCGAGACGGGTGGATCACGAGGTCAGGAGATCGAGACCATCCTGGCTAACACGGTGAAACCCCCTCTCTACTAAAAAATACAAAAAACTAGCCAGGCGAGGTGGTGGGCGCCTGTAGTCCCAGCTACTCTGGAGGCTGAGGCAGGAGAATGGCGTGAACTCGGGAGGCGGAGCTTGCAGTGAGCTGAGATCCGGCCACTGCACTCCAGCCTGGGCGACAAAGCGAGACTCCGTCTCAAAAAAAAAAAAAAGGTAGGCATGTAGACTAACAGAATGGAATAGAGAACCCAGAAATAAAACCAAATACTTATAGCCCACTGATCTTCAACAAAGCATACAAAAACATAAAGTGGGAAAAGGACACCCTATTCAATAAATGGTGCTGGAATAACTGGCAAGCCACATGTAGAAGAATGAAACTGGATCCTCATCTCTTACCTTATTCAAAAATCAACTCAAGATGGACCAAAGACTTAAATCTAAGATCTGAAATCATAAAAATCCTAGAAGATAACATTGGAAAAACTCTTCTAGACATTGGCTTAGGCAAAGAATTCATGACTAGGAACCCACAAGCAAATGCAGCAAAAACAAAAATAAACAAATGGGACCTAATGAAACTAAGAAGCTTCTGCCAGCAAAAGAAATAATCAGCAGAATAAACAAACAACCACAAGAGTAGAAGAAAATATTTGTAAACTATGCATCTGACAAAAGACTGATATCCAGAATCTGCAAGGAACACAAACAAATCAGCAAGAAAAAACCAAATAATCCCATCAAAAAGTGGGCAAAGGACATGAATAGACAATTCTCAAAAGAAGATATATACAAATGACCAACAAACATGAAAAAATGCTCAACATCACTAGTTATCAGGGAAATGCAAATTAAACCACAATGAAACACCACCTTACTCCTGCAAGAATGGCCAGAATTTAAAAATAATTTTTAAAAATGTGTTGGTGCGGATGTGGTAAAAAGGGAACACTCCTACATGGCTGATGGGAATGTAGGCTAGCACAACCACGATGGAAAACGGTATGGAAAATCCTTAAAGAACTAAAAGTAAAACTACCATTCAATCCAGTAATCCCAATACTGGGTATCTACCCAAAGGAAAATAAGTCATTATATGAAAAAAGATGCACGTACTCACATATTTATAGCAGCACAATTAACAATTGCAAAAATATGGAACCAACCTAAATGCCCATCAACCAACAAGTGAATAAAGAAAATGTGGTACATATGCACTATGGAATACTACTTAGCCATAAAATGGAATGAAATAATGGCCTTTGCAGCAACTTGGATGGAGCTGGAGGCCATTATTCTCAGTGAAGTAATTCAGAAATGGAAAACCAAGTATCGTATGTTCTTGCTTATAAGTGGGAGCTAAGCTATGAGGATACAAAGGCATAAGAATGATAGAATGGACTTTGGGGACTTGGAGGGATGGGTGGGGGGGGTAAGGGATAAAAGACTACATCTTGGGTACAGTGTACACTGCTTGGGTGATGGGTGCACTAAAATCTCAGAAATCACCATTAAATAACTTATCCATGTTACAAAAGAACACCTGTTCTCCCAAAACCATTGAAATAAAATTTTAAAAAGATAGCCTCTTCTCCATTGTCCAGTAACATGTTCCTCATTTCCATCTGAGATCTCATCAGAGTGGTCTCACTATCCATATATTTACCAACTTTCTGTATGTAATTACTTCTATATTTTCTAAGAAGATGGAAGCTTTCTCTCCAGAAATCTTTTCTTTCTGAGCCTTTACCAGAATCATCTTTAAAAATTTCTTCATGGCATCACTGGCTTTATCTAGCATGCACCTCAAAACTCTTCCAACTTCTACCCATTACCTAGTTCCAAAGATGCTTCCACATTTTAAGGCATTTGTTACAGCAGCACCTCACTTCTTGGTACCAATTTCTGTATTAGTCAGAACATATATACGTAGATATTTATTAGAAAGTATTAGCTCATGTGATTATAGAAGCTGAGAAGTCCCAGGATTTGCCATCTAAAGCTAGAGACCCAAGAAAACTGAGGGTGTAGTTCAAAGGCCTGAGAGCTGGATGGCTGATGGTGTAGATTCCAGTTTGAATCTGTAGGCCTGAGAACCAGGAGCAGTGTGAGCAGAAGATTGATGTCCCAGTCCAAGCAGTCAGGCAAAGAACAAATTCAATTTTCCTTCACCTTTTTGTTCTATTCAGTCCCTCAACAGATTGGGTGATGCCCACCCACATGGGGAAAGGCCATCTTTATTCAGGTCACCAATTCGAATGCGAATTTCTCCAGAAACACCCTCACAGACACACCTAGAAATAATGTCTAGGAGTTCAAGAGTTCAAGACCAGCCCGGCCAACATGGTGAAACTCTGTCTGTACTAAAAATACAAAAATTAGCTGGGCGTGGTGGCAGGCACCTGCAATCCCAGGTACTTGGGGGGCTGAGGTAGGAGAATCGCTTGAACCTAGGAGGCGGAGGTTGCAGTGAGCCAAAATCACGCCATTGCACTCCAGCCTGGGATACAAGAGTGAAACTCTGTGTCCAAAAATAAAAAATAAAAATAAAATAAAATAAGAATTCACCATTATAATACCTAAGCTTTCATTTTTTGAAATGCTAATGTAAATGCTAATGTGTTTTTAATTTCAAATTCCATTTGCTCATTGCCAGTATATAGGAAAGTGACTGACTTTCATACATTAACCTGTGTCCTACAATTTGGCTAATTGCAGGATACAATTAGCTTATTAGTTTCAGGAGCTTTCTGGTTGAATCTTTTCGATTTTCTACGTAGATTATCACATCATCTGTAAACAAATACTGTTTATTTCTTCCTTTCCAACCTATATACTGGTTATTTTCTTTTAAAAATCTTATCACAGTAGCTAGGACTTCCAGATGTTGAAAAGCAGTGGTAAGATAAAATATCCTAGCCTTGTTCCTGATCTTAGTGGGAAAGCTTTGTTTCTCACCATTTAAGTAAAATTTTTGCTATAGGTTTTTTATAGTCCTTCTTTATCAAATTGAGGAAATTCCCCCTCTATTCCTCATCTGCTGAGAGTTTTTATCATGAATGGGTGTTGGATTTTTATAAGTGCCTTTTCTGCAGCCATTGATATGATCATGTGACTTTCTTTAGTCTATCAACATGGATTTCAATAATATATTTTTACATATTGAACTTGCCTTGTATACTTGGGATAAATTTCACTTGGTTGTAGTGTATAATTCTTTTTATACATCATCGGATTCAATTTGTTAATATTTTAGGGGGGATTTTTGCAGCTACATTCATGAGAGATACTGATCTGTACTTATCTTTTCTTGTTATGTCTTTTTCTGATTTTGGTGTTAGGGCAATGCTGGCCTCATAGAATGAGTTAGAAGGTATTCTCTGTGCTTCTATCTTTTGGAGAAGATTATAGAGAACTGATGCATGTACTTTCTTCCTTAAATGTTTGGTAGAATGGTGAACACGTCTGAGCCTGGTGTTTTCTAATTTGGAAGATTATTAATTATTGTCAATTTTAAAAATAGATATAGGTCTATTTCTTCTTGTGTAAGTTTTGGCAGATTATTTCTTTGAAGGAATTGCTCCATTACATCTGGGTTATCATATATGTGGACATAGAGTTATTCACAGTATTCTTATATTATTCTCCTAATGTCCATGGGATCTGCAGTAATATCTACTCTTTCATTTCTGGAATCAGTAATTTTTTTTCTTAGTTAGCAGGGCTAGAGTCTTATTGATTTTATTGATCTTTTCAAGGAACCAGGTTTTTGCTTTATTGATTTTCTCTGTTATTTCCTGTTTTCAATTCCATTGATTTCTCTGGGAGTTTTTTTGCTTATTTTTGTTTTGGGTACAAAGGTTATCCTGAATCTCTGGTAATTTTTTCAGATTTTTTTTTCTTAGCATTTTTCAGTTTCACTATGGAGTGTGTGGAAGTATTTTTTCTTGTTGTGTAAATAGTATAATGCTTGGACAGTGGTGTGCTGGTAAACGTGGAAGTGGGGGTTGATTTGTAGCAATTTGCCAATTTCTGTGACATAAACATTCCCTCAATAACCTGTTTCAAGCTACCAATGTAACATCTTTAAGTAAGGATTTGAGAAAGGATGCAGAGTGGCATACCATTTTATTTTAGCCATGCAAACATGATAGACATGAATAAGCTCAAGAGCATTAATAATAGTAAAATGTAGTAAAATAATTAGGAATTGACAAGCTTTAAATATTTATTACTTATGTTTTTAATATAATTATTTAATGATAAGTTTATGCAATTTAATTTTAATAATGGTTGTTAACACTTGGCTTGCACATTTTCTGAATATTTAATAAGCTGCTCTCATAAGCTGGCTCCAGCATATTTCTTCAGTATAAGGATTTATCTCTCTTTAATTCCTGAAAATTCTTGGCCATTATCTCTTCAAATATTGTCTCCCCCTCCCATTCTTTTTGCTTTCTCCTATTTTAATAAACTCCTATTAAATACATGACAACTCTGCTCATTGTAGTTTTTTTCTTTTACATTTTCAATTTTTTTTTTTTTTTTTTTGAGACAAGGTCTCACTGTTACCCAGGCTGGAGTGCAGTGGCACAATCATGCTCACTGCAGCCTCGACTTCCTGGGCTCAAGTGACCTCAGCCTCCCAGGTAGCTGGGACTACAGGTGTGTATCACCACACCCAGCTAACTTTTTTTGTATTTGTTTTTTGCAGAGATGGGGTTTTGTCTTGTTTCCCAGGCTTGTCCACAACTCCCGGGCTCAAGTGGTCTGCCCCCTTCCACCTCCCAAAGTGCTAAGATTACAGGTGTGAGTTACCACACCTGGCTTCTACTCTTGTTTTTATTTTATTTAAACATTTTTGGCCAGATGTGATGGCTCACACCTGTAATCCCAGCACTTTGGGAGGACGAGGCGGGCAGATCACCTGAGGTCAGGAGTTCGAGAGCAGCCTGACCAACATGGTGAAACTCTGTCTCTACTAAAAATACAAAATTAGCTGGGCATGGTGGTGCATGGCTGTAATCCCATCTACTTGGGAGGCTGAGGCAGGAGAATTGCTTAAACCTGGGAGATGGAGGTTGCAGTGAGCTGAGATTGCACCATTGCACTCCAGCCTGGGGAACAAGAGCGAAATGCTATCTCAAAAAACAAAAATTTATTTACTTACTTTCTTTATTGTTTAAATTTTTATTATTTTTTATGGGTTTGAATCTACTCTTTTTAAAGTTGCTGTTTATTTTTAAAATTTCTAGTTCTTAAATTTCAAATTCCCCCATTTCCTGTTTATGATTATTTTATCAGATTCCTAACAGGAAATAGATGATATGCTAAAATTTGTATAATTCCAAGGTGGTTTATTTACAGAGGGACCATTTACGGAGGTGTGAGCAGGGTGCACTGTGGCCACAAAGGGTAGTGCAATAACCTGGAAATGGTTGCAATGGAGCCATTACTACTCCTTGGCCTGAAGAGGCAAGGATAGGGAGAAGTGTCTAGAATTTGAAAGAAACTCATGAAGAAAAGATCACCTTCAGAGGTGCAATGACCTTCTGTTTAGAGACACAGCCAACAGCTGAGAGAGAGTCAACTGGGGAATAAAACTGATCCCACTTTCCAATATTCTGCTAGGGTTTCCCATTGGCTGAATCCAACAAGAGGCCAGAGGACATGAGAACTCACTGATGCAGTCCATGCAGGTCTGGCTCCAGCAACAGAAGACAGATGTAGAATAGTGGAGAGTGGGTCTACCGGGGCAAGTGGAAGATATGTAATGTACCTTTTCTCCATCCCAGTGAGGCGTTTCTGCATGTGATTTGTAAGTTTTGGCTGTGAGTTCATCTTTAGCAGGTTGTTTTACATGGGAGTCCCTTGTGCCCTGGGTTGGGAGGGGTCTCAGTTAAGAAGTTTTGTGTTTGCCTGTCTCTGGGACACAGAAACACTGTATTTGGATCTATTTTCATGTGCGTTTTTCTACTTAGAGTTCCTACACCTTGCAAGTAGTGTGAATTCAGATCTTTTGTCCATAGTGACACAGGTCAGGTCTGTGTTTCTGATTTCTTTGGATTCATTTGATTCATGGCCCTAGGCTTTCAGGAGGATTCCTTGCTGCTTCCCTTGCTAAGGACCACAGTTTACCTCCTGGTTTACTTCAAGAGCACCCTCTGTGTCTCCTGTCATTATATGGGGACTTTGGTTCCAGCTCCTTATCTTTTACAAAAATTATGGTCTAATTAAAAATTATTTATTTATGATTTTTTTAATTTTTAAAAATTGTGGCAGCAGGGTGCAGTGGCTCACACCTGTAATCCCAGCACTTTGGGAGGCAGAGGCAGGCAGATCACGAGGTCAGGAGTTCCAGACCAGCCTGGCCAATATGGTGAAATCTCGTCTCTACTAAAAATACAAAAAATCAGCCGGGTGTGGTAGCTCACGCCTATAGTCCCAGCTACTCAGGAGGCTGAGGCAGAAGAATTGCTTGAACCTGGGAGGCGGAAGTTGCAGTGAGCTGAGATCGCGCCACTACACTCCAGCCTAGGCAACAGAGCGAAACTCCGTCTCAGAAAAAAACAAACAAACAAACAAAAAACCTGTGGCAAAATACATAAAATTTGCCATCTTCACCTTTTTCTCAATGTAAAGTTCAGTGGCATTAAGTATATTCCCATTGTTGCACTACCACCATCATCACCATCTATCTCCAAAGTTTTCATCTTCCCAACCTGAAATACCATCCCCATTAAACAATAACTCCCCATTTCTCCCTCCTCCATTGGCACTGGCATTCACCGTTCTACCTTCTGTCTCAAAGAATCTGACTACTGTAAATATCTCATAGCAGTGGAATCATATAGTGTTTTTGTGTGTGTGTGTGTGTGTGTGACTGGCTTATTTCATTTAGCATAATATCCTCAAGGTTCAACCATGTTGTAGCATATGTCAGAATTTCCTTCCTTTTTATGACTGAAAAGCTGTCCATTGTATGTATACATCACATTTTATTTATCTGTGCCTTCATTTATGGACATTTAGGCTACTTCCACCTTTTGGCTGTTACAAATAATGCTGCTATAAGCATGGGTGTACAATCAGTTCTCTGTCTTTTGTGGACTTAAGATTTAGTATCCTTTCTGCATATATGCATTTAAACTTTCTCATTCAGCACCAAAGGCCTACTTCCAATTTCAAAACCCGTCTTGAGTGATGTAGCTTCTGCTCCCATTTATCAGGAATGCTGGGTACAGGTAAGCAGGTTATATCCCACATAAAGAAACCTGGGCAAGGTCGTGCGTGGGGATAATATCAAGCTTGAACTCCACTCACCAACTCCTGAACCCATGAGGGTGAATTTGTTCAGGGAGTAGGTCTAGTTTTGATTCATGCAAAGGCACGGGTTGGCTGCCTTGCCACTCATTCGCTTACATCTTTTTATGGCTTTTAGTTTCTGCTTCACTTTTGGCATCTAGAGATTTACCTTTCTTGTTTTTGAATTCATTCATGTATTTAATTTCTTGTCGTTATATTTTCTATTATTTGTATATGTTTGGAATAGGATTGTCTTAGTCAGTTTGGGCTACTGTAACAAATATACCACAGACTAGGTGGCTTAAAAAACAAATGTTTATTTCTCACAGTTCTGGAGGCTGGTAAGTCCAAAATCAAGGTGCCAGTGTCTGATGAGGGTCTGCTTCTTAGTTTGCAGATTGCCATCTTCTCATTGTACCCTCACACGGTGGAAAGCAAACAGACAGAGGAAGCAAACTCTATAGAGTTTCTTCTTATAAGGTATTAATTCTGTTAATGAGGGCTCCCCCTTCATGGCCTAATTATCTCCCAGAGGCCTCTCTGGGAGGGGGATTAGATACCATTACATCAGGGATTAGGCTTCAACATATAAATCTGAAGTATGGGGTGGGGACACAGAAAGATTAACTTCATAGCAAAGAGAAAAATTATTTTCATTGATTGGAAGTCATAACCATTATCTATCTATCTATCTATTTATTTTCTGAGACAGAGTTTCGCTCTTGTTACCCAGGCTGGAGTGCAATGGCGTGATCTCAGCTCACCACAACCTCCGCCTCCTGGGTTCAAGCAATTATCCTGCCTCAGCCTCCCAAGTAGCTAGGATTACAGGCATGTGCCACCACGCCCAGCTAATTTTGTATTTTTAGTAGAGACGGGGTTTCTCCATGTTGGTCAGGTTGGTCTCAAACTCCTGACCTCAGGTGATTCACCCGCCTTGGCCTCCCAAAGTGCTGGGATTACAGGCATGAGCCACCATGCCTGGCCCTCATTATTGTTATTTTTAAATAACACATTTAGGCTGAGCACAAAAGTTAGCCGGCTGTGGTGGCAGGTGCCTGTAATCCCAGCTACTTGAGGGGCTGAAGCGGGAGAAACACTTAAATCTGGGAGGCAGATGTTGCAGTGAGCTGAGATCGTGCCACTGCAGTCCAGCCTGGGCAACAGCAAGACTATATCTAAAAAAAAAATAAGATAAAATAAAACAATAAAATAGGCTGGGTGAGGTGGCTGATGCCTGTAATCCAGCACTTTGGGAGGTAGAGGCAGGTGGATCACCTGAGGTCTGGTGTTCAAGACCAGCCTGAGCAACATAGTGAAACCCCGTATCAAATAAAAATACAAAAAATTAGCTGGGCGTGGTGGTGTGTGCCTGTAATCCAGCTACTCGGGAGGCTGAGGCAGGAGAATCGCTTGAACCCGGGAGATGGAGGTTGCAGTGAGCCAAGATTGTGCCATTGCACTCCAGCCTGGGTGACAGAGCGAGACTCCATCTAAAAATAAATACATTCAATAAATAAATAAAATAATAATAAAATAATGCATTTCTTCTGTATGCTCTTTATTCTTCCAAATTAGATGAGGGATAGATACAGTAATAGAAACAGAAACTTTAAATTTTAAACCTACTAAATCAAGAGCAAAAAGACAAGAGTCAAGTAATGAAGCATGAATATGTTAGGAGTATATTTACACTATGGGCAGCTACTAAAAGTGAGAATAAAACCTAGCTACCTTTTTTTAAAAATCTCGTCAAAATCTGGTTTTCTTGGTTACAGTTTTAACCAAAGAATTTTCACAATTGTTGTAGGTAAACAGATCCATTTACTAATATGTTGGGTTTTTTCCCCCCTTTTTTTAGGGGGTCTAGCTATATTGGTCAGGCTGGATTTGAACTCCTGGGCTCAAGTGATCCTCCCACCTCATCCTCCCAAGTAGTTGGGGCTACAGACATGCACCACCATGCCCAGCAACCTCACTACCTATTTGGACAACCAAGACAAAAAGAGAAATATGATGGACTGTTTTTAGGGTATTGTATTTTGTAATTGATATGTGCATAAAATGTATTTGGAATTTTCCCACACAAGCAGATAGAGAAACCCCTTTTGCCCAACAACATAAAAGGCACTGTGTACCAGTTTTTCCAAAGTTGAGTGTTTATAAGTGCAGGACTGGCTCTCCTCCATTTGTTTTTTTTTTTTCCAGACAGAGTCTCACTCTGTCGCCCAGGCTGCAGTGCAATAGTGCCATCTTGGCTCACTGCAACTTCTGCCTCCCAGGTTCAAGCAATTCTCGTGCCTCAGCCTCCCGAGTAGCTGGGACTACAGGCGGGCGCCACCATGCTCAGCTAATTTTTTTGTATTTTTAGTAGAGTTGGGGTTTTACCATGTTGGCCAGGCTGGTCTGGAAGTCCTGACCTCAGGTGATCCGCCTGCCTCAGCCTCCCTAAGTGCTGGGATTACAGGTGTGAGCCACCGTTCCTACCCTGCTTTCTCGTTTTAAAACCGGAACAGTCCTGATTTAGACAAATAATCTATTCCTTACCTCTGTTATAACACCCAGCAAGTAGTTACGAAAGATGTTTTTTGCTCAGTCTCATTGGGTGTATTCAAAGTGGAAGTTGAAGAGTTTTTCCCTCAGGGCAAAAGGTTTTCATTCTCTCTGCATGCTTTCCCTTACACAATGACTTCAGAGATTGGCAACATAAATGTTGCTTAACTTGTTCAGATGAACATGAAGGTAGAATTCAGAACTTAGGATTCAGAACCTGCAAGTGAGGTTAGACCTCAGAAGTCATCAAGTCCTAGTTTTGAGGCCCATGGGATGGCCTGGCATTTTTGTTTGTTTGTTTTTTCTCTCTGTTGGCCATTGAGCATAAGCAGAGAACTGATGGCTGTGAAAGCTGCCTGGAGGCCTGGCAGCAAGGGTTTTACCTGAACTATTTGGGAGAGGAAGTCCAGTCTTCCCTAGCTAACAGAAGAGGGCCTCTCTTCACTAGCACCTTGCCTAACCTTTAGATAAGGCACCTACATTCAATTTTGCATAAAGTGGTTGATTTCAGAGCAGCCAAAGCAGAAGTGAAACCAACTTGGTGAATCTTAAGACAACACTATATGGAAAGACCCTTCCTGGTGCTCACAGTGGGGTAATAGAGATTAGGTTTGCCTGATGGATATGATATGAAAGAGAAGGAACACTCAAGAAAACAGAGTCATGGAATACTTTTAGAATGTGAAAACAGAAATAGTTTACCTTCTCTATGGTTTTATCTGAGGAGCTTGAAGACGTAGAATATTTAGCTCCCAACTTTAGCTCACTGTGCTGGTTTCTACCCCAATGTTAGATTCTGAAACAGTCTTGCGAGAGTGAAAAATCCAGGATGTAATATGGTCAGCTACTGCCCTTATCCAGGCTCAATGAAAGACATCTTATATGTGTGTGTCAAAAGGTTGAGGATTGGTTGGTAATCTTTACACAGGAGCCTACGTCTGCAAATGGGCTTATGTGGCTCTCTTTAATTACAAAGTAGACTAGGTATTAGCAATTAATTACCCTACTCAAGAAATTCCACTACAGAGTCTTGTCCTTAACAGGATTACTGTTCCATGTAGGCCACTTTTCCCTCTGTGAATCCCAGCCCAAGTCTTGGTGGTGATTCCTCCTCCAGCCCCTTCATCCTTTCAATTTCCACACCTGGTGTCTACCAAAAACCCACTCTGAGCTTCTGCAGAGTGCCACTTTATTCCACGGAGGTGGCAAGCATGTGGACGGGAATGGGTGTTGCTCTAAATTAACCTCCTACACATGTTCCCTCATGTGCACAGGGCATTTGCATTTTAAGCAAATCTTTTCTATATTTTACTGGTCACAGTATAATTTTACCTGCAATACAAATAAAACAGTGATTACATTTTCTTTCTAGTAATTGGCTGTAGGAATCACATACTCTTATTAAACTCTTCCTGTCAGTTTATGCTGCATCGTAATTTTAGTTTATCACAGTGCCTACGTGCAATGCTACCTGATACTCCCTCCTGGAAAAGAATTTTGTTCTGTTGTGCTTACTTTGCTTTTTTTCTGTACAAACTCCCTTTTATATACTTTTATGATTTATTGGCATTATGAACCCTCTAGCCTCCTTTCCCGACCGGGCTCAAACACTTGGGAGTGATATGCGTTCTCTCCCTTTCTAGTTGACTCTTTCCTGGCTCCTTTACTCTTCCTTCTCCCCATCTCCTGCTTTCTTGTCACTGGCTTCTCCAATATGCTTTTTCCTCTTGCTCTCTCTTTGCCCAGCCTTATAGCACCCTCTAAGAAATGTGTTTTGCAGAAGGAAGGTCTCTGTACACTGTTACTACTTTCTTCTTTGGCTGTGTTCTTAGTTTTTGTGTCATTTCTGGGAACTCGGCTACAGTAACATTCCATGGAGGAAAGTTGAACACCAGTGAAAGGAGAGAGAAAGCTGGGGAAAGAAAGAGTGGAGGGAAGATGGAGAGGGGCTCAGGGAGGATCTCAAGCAAGTTAACATGAGGCATCTTGGAGTAAACTCTACAAATAAACACACTTTTCACAATGTTTTACTGTCTACAAAGCAGTTTTCATAAGTTACCTGATTATCTGGTAACAAATATAGGCATGCTTCTTAACATTTTGCAGATGAAGAGACTGGAGCTATAAATTAAGAATAATATAAACTGTGATGATGCAGCTTATAAAAGCAGAGTTAGGATTTGAGGCTTCTGACTTCAGGTCTCTTTCTTTTCCCACCATTCCACAATGCCAGGAAAATGGAGTTGAACTCGGGGAGAATTCAAGTCACCTTTCACAAGGCTATGTTTTCCATAGGTTCAAAAAAACCAAAAAATCCAGACTTATGCCCTAGTTTATCATGATTAATTTTTCTTGTGGTAAGTTTTGTTTGTTGTAGCAACAATAAATGAATTACTTTCCAAACTGGGAATATCCCTTTGTAGCCAGTGAAGGAATTAGTACAAGTGTGGAGGAGTAAATCTGCATAAAGATAAATATAACTTTAGAAAATTCTTGAGACATTGACAGAGCCTTGGACCTAATTTCTAAATGGGTAGAAAGCTCTCTTTTAGAACAGCTTCTCTGCAATCCTGTGTAGAAGTGGGAAGATGAACATGGAGACTATTCAAGGCAGGGGTGGTGGACTTAGTGGGTCATTTTCACTTTTTTCAGTTTCAAAATCTTACAGATTCTATTATTTTTGGCTCTTTCTGTGTCTTTGAGAACTGCTCTTTCTATCTTAAATCACCTCCAAAATCACCAGGGCAAACATTCCACACAAGAAGCTTATTTGAACTTCAGGTCTCTAGAAAACAGACTGCTGTGTCATTGCATTTGGAAAGCAATCATTTAAAGATAGTTTTCAGGCAGGTGAAAGACCAGCACAACAAACTGATAAAACTGCCTCTGTCATTTGATCTCCTGCAGCCATTCTGGAGAGAAGACATTCTTGTTAGAAACTTGAGCAACAAGCTCTGGTCAGGAGACTTCTCTTTTATTAGGATCCTGCCCCACGTTAGAGGTCAAGTTACAACTTCCCTCAAAATTGCTCTGTAATAGGCTGCATTACATAGAAAATTCCAACAAAGCACTGGAATGTCTGAGTTAAGAGAACTCTTTGTAAATTAAGAAGAAAAATAAAGTTCAGCAGCATAATCCTATCTCTAAGCCAAATCTGGATAATATTAAAGGACTTCCAAATAACACCATTTAACTCTTTATTTGCGAGAATTATAAGAGTTTGCACTCTGAGCGATGTCCCATCCCCTGCTCCCCAAACCCCAATAGAAGCAAAGCAGCTAGCAACACTCTACCTCATAAACTTAGTATTTAAACTGTGCAAAGGTGAAGAAAAAAGGTGAGAATAAAAAAGGTGAAGTGGGAAGATGGCAAGGAAATGTCCCATTCTTAAACACCTTTTAAAAAAAGAACCGTAGTCCCAGCACTTTGGGAGGCCGAGGCAGGAGGATCATGAGGTCAAGAGATCGAGACCATACTGGCCAACATGGTGAAACCCTGTCTCTACTAAAAACACAAAAATTAGCTGGGGCTGGTGGCGTGCACCTGTAGTCCCAGCTACTCGGGAGGCTGAGGCAGAAGAATCACTTGAACCCGGGAGGCGGAGGTTGCAGTGAGCCGAGATCATACCACTGCACTCCAGCTTGGTAACAGAGCAAGACTCCATCTAAAAAAAAGAACTGTAATGCCAAGATTTGCTCAAATAATTTCCTCAATTTCATGGGGACCCAGAGTCCATTGACCTTGACACCTTCCACTGCCTCTCATGGCCACTGTGTCCTCAATGCCCCTTCTTAGCCAGCTTCCATTTGCAGTCTTTGCATGCACCAACTTATTTGCCTCTCTCTCCTTTCAAAGTACAGTATGTGCCTGGCAGTATCTTAGATATGGTTAAAACCAACTCTCTGCCTAGTTCATGCTTAAAAGTGTTGGGGGAAAACATGCAACCATGCTGACTAGACTCACTTTAAGTTCACAATCATTCACGATTATGGGCATCCTGTTGCCCTCCATGCTGCCTGGCTGTTCCTTTTTTTTTTTTTTTTTTTTGAGGCAGAGTCTCGCTCTGTTGCCCAGGCTGGAGTGCCCTGGCATGATCTCTCTTGGCACACTGCTACCTCCTCCTCCTGGGTTCAAGTGATTCTCCTGTCTCAGCCTCCTGAGTAGCTGGGATTACAGGCACCTGCCACCATGCCTGGCTAATTTTTCTATTTTTAGTAAAGATGGAGTTTTGCCATGTTGGTCAGGCTGGTCTCCAACTTCTGACCTCAGGTGATCCACCCGCCTCGACCTCCCAAAGTGCTGGGATTACAGGTGTGAGCTACTATGCCTGGCCACACTGCCTGGCTGTTCTGTCACATTGCTCACGCCCCTAGATGGCTCGTCGAACCTGTTCCCCCCTTTTATGATCAGTGGATCACCTTGCTTAACTGTTTTCTTAAACATTTCTATGTACTCATATTACCCCAATTCCTACAGGACTTATATCAGTTTAGACCTTGGAAGATGGCACCCAGCACTGGCTACATGCTCCTACTCTAGTTGTCATTTACTTCAAGGGCAGCATATTTACTGAAGGTTAAAACAACAAGATAGTACTGTCCTAGGCATGTTCCCTGGCAGCAGTGTCCCTCTGCCTCATGTTGCTGTGCCTCTATTGCTTGAAATGTCAATAAGTGAATGCAAGCCTGTTTAACCCAGGGACCTGAGCATGTGTCTGCCGCCCACACTTCTGCTGAACTACAGTTCACATGTCTCACTGGGACAGTCTGGGAGCATGCTAGCTGTACAGACTGCTTTTGCTTCTCACTGCTGTTACCCCATCGAACTGTCACCCAGAGACCTGCCCAGAGTTTGCAGGTGCATGTCCAGGAGTAAGGTGGGACCACACAGGTCAGCACTTCGGTAGGACTGTCCCTCACTGAGTCCTGCCCTGCTTTCTGCCACCTCCCCTGATGTCTGCCAGAGGAAGAGGCCATGCAAGAACTTAGGAAAAAAAAGCAGTGGGCACATTCATAATGGCTACCATTTACCAAGTATCTGTTGTGTGCCAGGTGCCTTACACACATTCACTCACCTAATTCTAACAACTGCATTCCAAGGTGTCATTATTCTCATTTTATAAATGAGAAAACTGAGGCTTAGATTACATAATATGCAGAAGCCTCACTGCTAATAAAGGGTAGAGCCTGCATCCGGACCCAAGTCTACCTGAGTTCAAAGCCTATGTTCTTTTCACGACTCTACTGCCTATTCATTTATGTCAAAATGAGAGCTTAGAGTTCACTGCAGACATTCAGTATGGGTCTCCAGCTTTCTTAGAATGCTGTGTGCTACCCAAATATTTTATTTTCTTCATTAAGTGCAACAATTTGTGTTAATACATGCAATTATATAAAATCAGAGCATGAACATGACCTGATAAACTTTGTATTTATTTTCATTTTGACTTGGACATCTAATAGGCATCTGAAACTTAACACATACAAAACCAAATTCCTGAAGACCATCTCTCTGCTAACTGTAGCTCATGTAGTCTTCCCCAGCTTAATAAATGGCAACTCCATTATTCTAATTGCCCTGGCAAAAAAACCTTGGTGCCATCTTTAATTCTCTTTCTGTCATAGAACATCAGAAAATCTTGAGGACTCTACCTTTAAAATATATTAGAATATATTTTCCCTTGCTGTTACTACCCTGCTCCAAGCTTCATTTTCTATTGGCCTGGATGATGGCAGTAACTTGTTTCCTACCTTTTTGTCTCCTGACAGCCTTCACTCAACATTATGTTCCAGAGTAAGCCGTTAAGATGGAAGTCAGCCTTCCCCACTCCCACGGCTTCACACGACTAGCCTAAAAAAGAAAGACAGAAGTCAGGTCGTATCGTCCTTCTGCTCAATATCATGGATTGGCTTCTCATATCACTCCAAATAAAATTTAAAGTCCTTAAAAAGCTTATAAGGCTATATATCATCTAACCCCTCCTTTGCTATCTGAATTACTTCTACTTCTCTCCACCAATCTCACTCTGTTCACACTGGTTTCCTTGTTTTCATAAATATATTATGACTACTTCTGCCTCAGGACATTGTGTTTGCTGTTCACCCTGCTAGGAGATCTCTTCTAGATACCCACATGGCTTCTCCCTCGCTTCCCTTCTATCTCCACTCAACTATCGCTTTATCAGTGAGGCCATCCCTTTAATAACTGTGGTAGCTAGTATCCAAAAATGGCCCCCAAATGAGCCACATCTTCCAATATTCTCAGCCTCACAGAGTCCTCTCCCCTTGAATCCAGTGGTCCCTGTGACTTGTTTTGACCAACAGAATGTGGTGGCGGTGATGCTTGCCTGACTTTCAAGTCTACATCATAAGAAGCCTTGCAGTTTTCGCCTGGATTTTTTGGAATACTTGCTTCAGGAGAAGCCACCAGCATGGGAGAAGCCTGACTACTCAATTCCCCCATGCTGTGAGAAAGCCCAAGACAGCCACATAGAGGGGTCATGTGCAGACAGAGTAATGCCTGGCCAGACCCTGGTTGTTCCAACCTTCCCATCTGAGGGGCCAGCCATGTGAATGAAAAAGCCGTTTGGTATGTCCAGCCCATTTAATTACTCAGATAACTCTGACCCCATTTGCCATATGACCGCAACTGCTTAAAGACCTCAGGGAACCTACAAGATCTTACATTTTTTTTCTTAAATTTTTTTTTTTTTTTTTTTTAAATTTTAGAGACAGGGTCTCACTCTGTCACCCAGGCTGGAGTGCAGTGGCACAGTCATAGTTCACTGTAAACTCAAACTCTGGGTTCAAGCAATCTTCCTGCCTCAGCCTCCTGACTAGCTGAGACTATTAGTGCATGCCACCACACCCAGCTAATATTTTTTGACCAATAGGATTCAGGGTGTTTTGTTGTGTGGCAATGGATATCTGAAACAGAAATCAATATATTACACTCCTTCCCGCATATATAATGACACTCCATATCCTCCTTAACTTGTTGTATTTTTCTTTTGTTGTATTTACCACCTGGCTTACTGTGTATCTACCTATTTGTTATTGTCTCCCTGTCCCCTCTGGAACACAAACTCTGGGAAGGCAGAGACTTTGTCTTATTCATTACTGTATCTCGAGTGCCTGGAATAATGTCTAAGACAGGCCTTCAATACATTTTGTTAAATGAATGCATATATTTAATTTAATTTAATTTAATTTAATTTAATTTAATTAGATAAGTTTACTTTTTGTAAACATAACAAGTCCACAAAAAGACTGAAATTAATTTAAATTGCCCGTGCCGACAGGCTTCCCTCTTATGGACACAATATCTGGAGCTGTCTAAAATACTGCAATCTTTGCCTTTCCACTGAAGCATACCTTCCAAGGAGGAAGGAGTAAGATTCTGCTCCTTTAATACATACTGACCCCAGGAGAAAGGGACTAGACATGTATGGACTGAATGTCTGTGTGCCTTACAAATTCATATGTTGAAATCCTAACCCCCAATATGATGGTATTAAGAAGTGAGACCTTCGGAAGTGATTAGGTCATGAAGGTGAAGCCTTCAGGAATGGGATTAGTGCCCTTATAAAAGAGACTTCAGTGAATTCACTAGCCCTCTTTCTGCCAACTACAGAAGATGGCCATCTATGAACCGGGAAGCAGGCCCTCAACAGACATCATATCTTCCAGCACTTTCATCTTAGACTTCCTAGCCTCTAGATCTGCAAGAAATAAATGTTTGCTGTTTAAGCCACCTAGTCTATGCTATTCTGGTATAGTAGACTGAACTAAGACAGGAAAAAAAAAATGGTGTCAGGCAGATTCCAGGAGAACATCCCTTAAACATAACCCAAATGGAGATGGCTATCAGAATCATCAAACCCTGTTGAGGAGCTCTTGTCAGTAGATCTGTGCTACACAGTGCCACCTCTCCCTTAACTCACTTCTGGAAGGACTCAATAATTCCTCCTTATTCCACAAGCACTTCTTGAATGCCTACTCACTCTCTTATGATAAAATATCCATTCCCCCCTTTCACAAAATTAGTCAGAATAAAGAAAAACCATTGGGTTGAAAAACTTTGAATAGAATGTTTAAAGTGATTTAGAAGTTTGGACACAGTAATTTTGCTTGCGTTAAAATAGTTCAAGATCTCATCTCAATCACTTTGTGGGAAAATTGCTAGCATAGAGATGTTTCAGCTGTTAGCTTGGTTGACGTTTTTGTTTTGGCACTTCTGGAAAACAGAGGAAGGGGCTGAAGCTCATATATTCTTGGAGAAATAAGGCAAACAGCGCAGCTCAGGGATGGGCTGGTGATGTGGCATTCTGTGTCAAGTAAGGAACACCCTGCCATCTCCTGGGCCTCAGCTTCAGATTTCTGGACAGCACCTTCTCAGGCAAGAATACATATTTTCCCAGGAACAAGCAAGAAGGCTGCCCAATCCATTTAGATTCATATGGAAAGAAAAGAGACACTGCCTCAACCTCACAAGCAACAAAGCAGGCAGAGACGAAGTACAAGCTCAGAAACTCACAATAATTGCTTTACTAACCAGAATACCTAGTTAGCTTCTCTGCTGGAAATATCTGCAGTTAGGTTTTCTCAAAGTGCTCTTAATGATATAGATTAGCTACAAGTTTTACTTTTTGTAAAGGGCTCAGTTGGGTAATTTTTCCAGAACGAAGGGTGAATACAACGAATAGTCAAGTTTTTACCTTTCTCTAGACTGAAAAATTCTAGCTTTAAAATAATAGCTTTTCTATATTATTTCAGTACCCTGCCCTCCCCGCTCCTTTAAAAAAATAAATCTTATAGGTTAAGTTTGGGCATCTGGTTGAAAAAACCCCATTTAAAAGATTAGAAAATTGAGAGTTAGAGAGTCTTAAGATCAGCCAGTACATGAGCCAAATCTTCAGATACAAAATCCATGTGTTCTCCACGGTGGAACACTGTAAAATTAAACTACCATACACTTACAAAGCCTTTTTTTTTTTTCTCTTAGCCGGAGTCCCGCTCTTTTGCCCAGGTTAGATAGTGGCACGATCTTGGCTCACTGCAACCTCTGCCTCCTGAGTTCAAGAGATTTTCCTGCCTCAGCCTCCCGAGTAGCTGGGATTATAGGTGCATACCACCACTTTCCCAGCTAATTTTTGTATTTTTAGTAGAGACAGGGTTTCACCATGTTGCCCAGGCTGGTCTCGAACTCCTGACCTCAGGTGATCCACCCGACTGAGCCTCCCAAAGTGCTGGGATTACAGGTGTGAGCCACTGCGCCTTGCCTCACAAAGCTTTGAAAAGCATTCCTTAATAAGGCCTCAAGGATGAACATGTCCTTGTGTATTTTTTTTCTGTGAAAATGAAACTAGTCTAAAATCTCCATGCAACTGTAGCTGGAGAAATAAATATTGATCTAGTTTCCTCCTATAACTCTGTTTTATTTCATAGGAGCTTAGAGTTAGAGGCAAATTTTAGACATTATTTAGTCCTAATCCATCACAAATTATAAGAAAAAACTCAAAATAGCTTTATTTAAAAGGAAGCATCTTCAGATATAATGCTATTTTCACACACGATTGATACATTTATTAGGATGAAAATCATATTAGAATAAAATATCTTTGAGGCTACAATTGGTCCTTTTTATGTGAATAGTAAAATTAAAGGTTTAAAATATATGCTAAGATGAAGATGAAAATATTATTTTAGGAAGACTGGAAAATACAATGAAGGTTTGGCTTTCATACAAGGTTTGGATTTGTTTTTTAGATTCTTCCCAGTAATTAGATTTAGAGTTTAGAGTATCTCATATGACTCTCCTATAAAAACAGACATTTTAACCAAGCACTGACATGCAAAATAAAAACAAAAAACTTTTTCCTTCAGGGACTAGCCCAGCTATAGTTGGAAGTTCAGTAATGCAAAAATACACATACATAGTAATTAAACCTAGCTTCCAACAAACTTAAATTTTAATGACTTTTTATGGCTGGGTAATAAATTGTATGTAAATGAGTCATGGATGGAGACCTTAGTATATATAAAATGTCAAAAACCAGTACTGATTGATATATTGAAAAGAAAAGAGGCCTTGAAAATCTGTGTTCTAGATCTAACTCAGCCACAATAGCTCCTTAACCAAATCATTCAGCTGTTTTGGGCTTCGGTTTCCTCATTTGTAAAATATGATAGTTACATTTGGTAATTATAATTAATGTTTGTGTGGTGTTTATGTCTCTAAAGCTCTTTCCTGTGTATGATCTGACTTCACATATAATTCTTTGAAGTAAGAAGAACAGATAATGTCACTTTTAGTATACAGATGAAGAAACAGCCTCATAAAGGCTAAAATATATGATCAAAGGCTGTACACAGTTTGTAAATGGATTCAGACTCAGATGTTCAGACACAATTTTATGTAGGTAGACAGTATACCTACCACCTCTAAAAGTCTGATATAATAGAGTTGTGTTTAGTCATTACTCAATTATAACTAGACTTTTAAAGTACCTTAAACACTATTCAGCAGGTACACCATGTTCTTTAGCCTGCAGGACTGAATGCTCTTATGGTTTCCCTGCAGGAGGATCCAATTAAGTGCTAAGTTAATAGCCAACTTTATAGCCAAGCTAATAGAAAAGCCACATTACACTGGCTCCATCCTGTCAAACCACTTTTAAGACTTTGTGCTGATTTATGTCTCTGATACTCAATGTAATCTCTGGGTTACTGTAAAAATGCACTCTTCCATTGCTCTGTTACTAAGATGTGTTAAGAGTCACAACAGTAGTCAGAACACCAATAAGTAAATAATGTAAAGAGTATTCAAGTAGTTTAAGAAATGATGTTAGTTATGTGTCTCCATGCTCTCCCCACAGATATTTAACCCTAGGCATTTGGTAAATCTTAACAAGCCATTATTTTCACAGTTCTTGATTTCCACTTGAAGTCAAGCCAAATATTATGTTCATTTACATTTGCATGGCATACTTTTGTATCTTTCAAAGTGCCTTCGCATTCATTATTTCATTTTATTCATATATAATGCTAATAACATGTCATTGAAATTGTTCTCTGCGGTTGCCAAAATAGCTATTTCTTTATTTATGTTTTACTTTTCTGTCTGTTTTTACCCCATCCAGGCATTTAAAATGCTAAAAAATGAACAAAACTGGAGTGTCATAGAACTTCCATGAAGACAACAGAAGGATGAATAGTAAAGTGTGCTAATTCCACCTAAAGTTAGTAGGGCCCGAAACCAAGAGAAGCAACGATAATAAAATAAAGTAACATATTTCAACAGTGATAAATCAACCTAAAAATATAACCTAGGTTCAGTCTTCAAATGTGTAATTTCAAAGAATGAGAGAAAATTGGTAGGAATTGGTGAGAATA
Source organism: Papio anubis (assembly GCF_008728515.1). Lineage (NCBI taxonomy): Eukaryota > Metazoa > Chordata > Mammalia > Primates > Cercopithecidae > Papio > Papio anubis. Next base: position 14,826 of record NW_022163554.1, on the reverse strand, counting down.
CCTTTGTAGCAGAAATGCCAGTAACACTGAAGGATTTAAAAGGTCTAAATAAATTTAATTATTTTTAAAAGATAAAAAGAGGCCGGGAGCGGTGGCTCAAGCCTGTAATCCCAGCACTTTGGGAGGCTGAGACGGGCGGATCATGAGGTCAGGAGATCGAGACCATCCTGGCGAACACGGTGAAACCCTGTCTCTACTAAAAAGTACAAAAAAACTAGCTGGGCGAGGTGGCGTGCGCCTGTAGTCCCAGCTACTCGGGAGGCTGAGGCAGGAGAATGGCGTAAACCCAGGAGGCGGAGCTTGCAGTGAGCTGAGATCCGGCCACTGCACTCCAGCCTGGGCAACAGAGCCAGACTCCGTCTCAAAAAAAAAAAAAAAAAAAAAGATAAAAAGAAATAATTGAACACAACTTTACTAAAGGCCATGAATATTCATTGTAAGAGAAGAAGATGCAGAGTGAGATTTGTTGATGTTTTGTCAACGATAGGAGTCAAACTCTGTAAAATACTTGAAGAAATTTATTCTGAGCCAAATATAAGTGACCATGGTCTGTGACGCAGCCCTCAGGAGGTCCTGGGAACATGTGCCCAAGGTGGTTAGGGTACAGCTTGGTTTTATATATTTTAGGGAGGCATGAGACATCAATCAAATACATTTAAGGGCTGGGGGCAGTGGCTCATGCCTGTAATCCCAGCACTTTGGGAGGCTGAGGTGGGCGGATCACTTGAGGTCAAGAGTTTGAGACCAGCCTGACCAACATGGTAAAACTCCATCTTTACTAAAATACAAAAATTAGCTGGGCATGGTGGTGCACACCTGAAATCCCAGCTACTCAGGAGGCTGAGGCAGGAGAATCACTTGAATCCGGGAGGTGGAGGTTGCAGTGAGCCAAGATCATGCCACTGCACTCCAGCCTGGGTGACAGTGTGAGACTTCATCTCGAACAAACAAACAAACAAACAAACAATCCAGATACATTTAAGAAATACATTGGTTTGGTTCAGAAAGGTGGGACAATTCAAAGTGGGGGTTTCCAGGCTATAGGTAAATTTAAACATTTTCTGGTTGACAATTGTTTGAGTTTATCTGTAGACCTGGGATTAATGGACAAGAATGTTCAGGTTAAGATAAAGGATTGTGGAGGCCAAGTTTTATTATGCAGAGGAATCTCTCAGATAGCAGAGTTCAGGGAGAAAGCAGGTTGTAAAATGTTTCTTATTGGACCTAAAAGGGTGCCTGGCTCTTAGTTGATTATCTCCTGAATCTGGAAAGAAAGGAAGGAAAACAAAAGGGAAAGGGAATTCTCTATAGAATGTGGATTTTTCCCACAAGATACTTTGCAGGGCAATTTCAAGGTATGGCAAGGAAATATATTTTGGGGTTAAATATTTTTTCCTTGTCTCATAATGTTATGCCAGAGTCAGATTGAAAAGCAAGTCATGATATACAGGGTCAGATAAAACCCATCTGATGAGAATTTATGGTTTGTAGGACATGACTCCTTAGACCCCTTCGGTAGGAATTTGGGCAAAATAAAAAACAGAGCTTAGTCCTCCATCCCCCTTCTTGGCCAAAAAGTATTTCACAAAATGCATATGCAGGCCAACAAACAGCAACAGGTCCCATAATGCTAGGAATGCTCATTCCTAGAGTAGTCTGGTTGGGTGGTAATAATTTTAAGTATTTGTAATTTGGATCATGGCGGGAGGACATGGTCTGACCTGATGTAATAATCAATAGTTTAAGGAGTGAGATGGAGTCAGACCTAGGGTTTAGTATAAAAAAATCCCAGATCATATCTATTTTGTGAGCTATCATGATCTGGGTCTTCAATTGTGCCTTGTTCATTTTGCTGTAACTGGCATAACATTTACAAGAGATATATAATGCTAATACAGTGACAAATACCCAGATAAATACCGAGACAAATACCAAAATACCTAAGATAGCAAAGATTAGGCATCCAAGAAGATTATAGGTAGAGTCAGAGGGCAGTAAACAATCTAACCAGCCAAAAAAACCACTGCATGCGTCATCATATTCTTTGATCAGACTCACAGTGTGCTTACCCTCCTTATCAAGGCTCATTTGAACTTTATGATAAATCTTACTTGAGAATTGTAGGACTGACACTAAATCAGAATCTAATAAATTTAGTCTCTCTTCCGGCCAATTTATCTCTAAGGGTATAACATCCTGAGGAGGGTATAAATCAAAGGCAAGGAATGCCTGGTCCTCAATGTCTAAATTGTTACAGGACTTATTAACAGTGGACAAATATATTTTTCTCACCACTTTTGTATTGCACCATATACCGGTATTTGGGAGAGAAAAGGAGGTTTTGTTACAGAAGTCATATAATTCTACAGTGGCGTTTTGTTGTCCCTCCCAACAGAAATGGCCCTTCCTTATATACCAGATGCTATGTCCCATAGGGGTGGATATTAGAGGCCAAGTTTAGGAAAAATCAGGGTTCCAAGTGGTTTGAGGGCATAGCCATTCTCCTTTTCTATTTTCATAATCTAAAAGGAAGATGGAATACTATGTGTTACTATCAGCTAAAATAGCCCACCTATTTCCCAGGGGCAGTACCTTTGAGCCTCATTTAACTTCGGTGCCTGTGCTCTGAGAATACAATGTTTAAAGTCACATTTAATGTCTAAAAATCTCCATGAGTTTGGAGGAGCACATATTTTCCACAGGTGTTTGGATTGGGCCTCAGTACTGAGGATCGTAGGCCATTGCTTCATATCCACCTCCAATTCCATTTGTAATAAAATAGACATGAGCCCCTATCAGGTAAGAGTACATGCTTGTTCCCATCTTTGGATTTGGGAGTACGTTTTCACGGTTTGTCGTTGCTTCTATCCATTTGATGAGTGCTGCATTATCTTTTAAAGCAGCTTCCCATCCTTTTCCCTCTTCCTGGAATAGCATTTCTTCAATGTGCCCTATTTTTGACAGGGAATTCTTTTTTTCTAAAGAATGTCTCTCTTCATTAGCCATGAACTCAGCTTGCCTCAGTATGCCTTGCCCAGCTCCGACTCCTCCAGTGAGGTCATGCTTTAGTTTTTTGGGTGGCCAATTTTCATGTATCTATCAGGAATGCTGTTGCCATTCTACACTGATGCCATTTGTACAATTTGGATAAATGGAATCAATGCAGAACCACTGGGTATCCCAAACAATTGTTAGGTGAGTGGAGGTTACACCTAAATATGCTCTTGTCTGGGTATTCCATAAGGCTTCCCAGTGGCACCCTGGTTTTAGGGTGGAATTTGTGCTGTCAGGGACTTCTGTCCACCAACTGACTCCCATAAATAGTTCTTTAAGGGCAGTGTCAGTGTGGTTGGTGCTGGATAGGAGCATCCAGCCACAAGCACAGGGCTGGTGGCTATTTGGGCAGGCCATGCTATGGCAGTTTACACAGGAGACATTGTAACAAGGCAGTTGTCTCAAATGACCATCCTCAATATCTATTGTTATGCAATGTTCTACCTGGTTAAACCCCCTCAGTGATCATCCTGAGGCATTGTTAGGCAAGTATTTCTGCAGGGCGTCATATTTGGTTGCAGCCCTATAATAGAGGTACCTAAAAAGTGGGGACCTTGGGGAATGTTTAGAATGGTGATGTTCCATGTAACTGTCTTCATTTCCTCTGGTCTATAACATACCAAATGATGTGGGCTCCACCTGCAGGAAGATTGCTGAGGTTTGCAGGGGACCAGGAGAAATTTTCAGGTTTGAAAAGAGGAGTGTGGGGTAGGTAGACAGAGGAGATTGTGGGAATGAGAATGAAAAAGTAAAACATTTTCCTGGCTTTAGCAAGGGAATGTATAGCTGCATCCATTTAGAAAGTTATCCCAAAGAAGATTGCATAGATTCCAAACAGCTTCTTAGGGGTCTCAGTTAAAACATTAGGGTTTTAGCAATATTTTATAGCAAGGAAAGTAAGAATGATAGTTATTTTAGGGTTCTCGCGGACTGGCCTGGTCCAGCATCTCTGGAAGTATGTTGGCTTTTGTTGTAGCCCTAGAGACTGGCTGAGCCTCCAGTGTTCTCTTGATTTGCAGGTGGGTGTCAGAGACTGCTACGGAAGTCCAGGGGTGGTCAGGAATGTGGTCAGGTGCTCATTTTAGGCATAAAATGTGAATCCAAGAAGCAACTCTCTTTAACTTTGCAGCGCAAGAGTTGGTTAAAAGCACCTGAAAAGGTCCTTTCTGGAGGGGTTGTACGGAATCCTTCAGTTGGTGTCTTTTCCAATATACCAAGTCACCTGGTTGTAATCCGTGATCTTTGGGGTCATCTGCCCCCTGGAGTTCACTGTGGAAAGATTCTGTTACCAGCTTTGTATTATTTGTTAAGGTTTTGAGGAGCTCTTGACAATAGTGCAATATTTCCCCTTTGAGTAAGGCCAGTTTGTATAAGCCCTCATCCAGCCTCACAGGTCTCCCTGTTATGATTTCACAGGGCAATAAACAACGTTTTCCAAAAGGAGTGGATCTAAGATTAGGGAAGACCAGTGGGAGGGCTTTTGGCCAAGGGAGGTTAAAAGCCTCTGTCAGCTTAGCTAACTGAGTTTTTATTGTGTCATTTGTCCGTAACACCAATCCAGAGGATTGGGGACGGTAGGCACAATGGAAATGTATTATGAGCCAGATTTTTCAAATGGATTGAACAACTTGTCCAGTAAAACGAGTCCCACAATCACTGTGCAGTTCAGAAGGAATTCTCCAAACTGGAATGACTGTCTCTAACAAAATTTTCCCTACTGTTAAGGCAGTAGCCCTCTGACAAGGACATGCTTCTACCCAATGAGAAAACATACAAACTAAGAACAGCACATATTTGAAATTTGGGGATGGCGGCATCTAGATAAAATCCAACTGCCATGCTTCAAAAGGTCCTACTGGCAAAGGAAAATGACCTTGGGAGCCATGTAAGGGCTTGCCAGGGTTACATTTTGGGCATATAGTACATCGAACGTATACCTTTTGGGCTACCATGGGCGATGGTTTCCAAAAGTATTGTTTTACCCATGATACCATTTTTTCAGGGGCCCAATGAGTCATTTCATGAATGAACTGAAGGAAAGGCAATTGCACACCTATGGGAACTATGGGTTTTTTGTTAGGCCTTAGCCATAATTTCTTACTTGGGTCAAACATGCCTCCCTTTTGCTGCCAGGTTTATTTCTCTTGAGGGGCAGATGCTTGCTGATAATGTAAAACAATGTTAGTGATGGTATTTTTAGGACAAAAGGTATATTGCTGTACAGGATAGGCCATCTTTCCTAGGGCAGCATTCTTGGCTGCAGCATCAGCTAGATTATTTCCTTTTGCTTCTTCAGCGTTATTCTTTTGAGTGCCCAGGAATTTTTATGATTGCAAGTTGCTTTGGCATCTGAATTGCTTCTGGTAACTCCGAAACTTGGTGCCCATTTCGTATGGGCTGTCCGGATGAGGTAAGAAATCCTCTCTGTTTCCATAGCATGCCAAAATCATGGGCTACTCCAAAAGCATATTGGCTATCGGTATATATTTGTCAATTTTCCCTTACCTAATTTACAAGCTCTAGTTAATGCTATTAATTCAGCCATCTGGGCTGATTTGACTCCTTGGAGTTGGGCACTTTCGATTATGTCTGTTATGGAAGTGATGGTATATCCTGCCTGGTAATATCCCTTAAATAAGAACCATCTGTGAACCAAATTAATTCAGCATTCTCAATTGGAGTTTTCCTATAAATCTTCCCTGGGGGAGAGTAAGATATTAGTTAGTAGAGTGCAGTCATGTTCCTCTTCCTTTTGTTGTCCACCTGGAAGGGGGAGCAGGATAGCAGGGTTAAGAGTGTTACAGTGCTTCAAAATGATGTTGAAGGCAGAAAGCAGGAGTACCTCATAAGAGGCGAGGTGGCTAACAGACTAGTGTTGAGTGTGGTGAGAGCTTAGAAGAGATTTCACAGAGTGGGGGACACAGATGGTCAAAGGGGACCCTAGGACAAATTCTTCAATGTTTTTGCATAATGTGGCTGCAGCTGATATAGCCCTCATACAAGAAGGGTGCCCCCTTGCAACTGGATATAACTGTTGACTGAAATAACCAATTGGTCTGTGATTGTCACCATGTTTTTGAGTTAATACTCATAGAGCATTCCCATGTATTTCATGTACAAAGAGGGAAAAAGGAAGACTGTAATTGGGGTGGCCTAAAGCAAGCGCTTGGGTGAGAGCCCGTTTCAGATCTTCTATGTGTTACTTTTCCCCCTCTTCCCAGTGGATTGAGTCTGGCTGGGTCTGTTTTAGTTTTTTATATAGGGGCTGAGCAACTAAGGAGTAGTATGGAATCCAACTCCTGTAATAGCCTGTTAACCATAAGAAGCCTCTTAGTTGCTTTTTAGTTTTGGGCAGGGAAAATGTCATAACAGCAGAGATTCTCTCAGGGTTTATTAAAAGCCCCCTTGGGGAAATAATATGTCCCAAATATTTAACTTGGAGGAGGCAAAATTGCAATTTATCTTTTGACACTTTGTGTCCCTTAAAAGCAAGCTGTTTAAGGACTGTATCTTCTCTGCATTTTGGTAGGGAGTATGAACAATAAATCATCCACATACTGAGTTAGAGTACATTCATTTGAAAAATCAGTGTCATCTAAATCTGCCTTTAGTATTTGAGAAAAATAAGTAGGACTTTCAGAGAAGCCCTGGGGTAAGACTGTCTGTGTGTATTGGCAATTTTCCCAAGTGGAAGTGAAAAGATACTGGCTATTTTGCTCTACAGGTATGCTGAAAAATGCGCTACATAAATCAATACCAGAGAGGTGGCTGGCAGTGATAGGAATATTGGACAGTAAGGTGTGGGGATTAGGAACAAAGGGTGTCTAGGAACTATGATTTTATTTATAGCACTTAGGTCTTGAACAAACCTCCAGCCTTTCTCATTTGGCTTTTTTAACTGGGAGGACTGGTGTACTGCAAGGGCTGGTGCAGGGTATTATGAGTCCTTTGTCTAAATAGTCCTGAATGATTGGTTTTATTCCTAGGAAGGCTTCAGGTCTAAGGAGTTACTGCCTTACATTTGGCAGAGGTTTGGATTTATTTATGGTTATCTCTATAGGGACTGCTGACTTAATTCTCCCAATATTTGCGGAAGAGCTTGCCCATTAGGAGTCTAGTACCTTAGATAAGAAAGGCTCTAATTCTTCCTGTCCAGAATCTTGATTAACTCTCCCAAGCATAATACTACATGTGGGCTTTTGTAAGTCTTCTATGTCTCCAGGGTTGAGAATAATTTCTCTCTTTTGTGAAAATGAGATGTGAGCATTATGGGTCTCTAGGAAATCCCATTCCAGCAGGTGTGTGTGGGACACTATCTACTATAAGAAAAATGTGATCCCCCACTAGTTTTCCTAACTGAAATTGAAGGGGATTTGATTTAAAGGCTATAATAGGAGAGTTTGAAACCCCTACCATGTGTACTTTTTCTTTACTCCAAAGGAGACGGTTTTTAATCAAGGTGGGGTTGAGGACTGACAGTGTAGTGCTGGTGTTGACAAGGGCTTTGATATTTTCCCCACTCATGGATATTTCTACTTCTCCTAAAGCATTAGTTAGAAGTAGGGGGAAAACCCTCTCTATTCCCTCAGAGCATCATTATTCTGATTTTTGAGTTGTTCTGGTGCCTTCCTTTGGGGCTGTTTGCCCACTTTGTGCAAGCACCCATTTAAGTTTTTTACATTATTTTTAAAAATGTCCTTTCTTTTTGCAATAGTGGCAAATTGCTTCCTCTTGAAGTTGCTTAGATCTCTGGGGACCATGAGACCCTTGCAAACTCCCAACTTGATTACTAAGTTGTTTGAGTTGTAAACTTATAATTTTAGAGACTGTTCCCTTTTCTTTCTAAATGATTGCTTGTGACAACTGGTCAGCTAGGGTGACTAGGTGGCTAGTGGGAAAGGAAGTCCAAGTCAAATTATTCCTCTTTATTAGGGTTGCTAACTCTTTATCTAAACCTTGAATAAACTCAGAATTAAGTAAGGTATCACTTTTACCATGCTCAAAGTTTTCAGGAGGTATTCCTGAAAACTCTTTGAATATCTTTTCAAACCTGATGTAAAAGTCAGGCATGGTTTCATCTGGGCGTATTTTACACTGTTGCACCTTTGCTCAATCTATAACCTTGGGGAATATCTGTGGTACAGTTTCACAGAGGTGACTGCAAAGCTCTCTGCATTTCTGTCTTCCAGTTGCATCTATTTTGGCAAAATCTAATAAAGGCTGTTTCCAATCTGCTACTCTAAGCCATTCTTCAACTTTGTTTTTGGAGACCAGTAACTGAATCAGCTGATATAGGTCAGAGAACCCTGGGTCATAAATCTTAAGACTTAATTGGAATTCCTAAGCAAACCCAAAGGGATCTTCAGTCCGATTGGGGAATGAATACCAGGGCCTTAACTATGATTTGGTCCGGGGGCATATATTATGTTAGAATCCCCTCTGCCTATGGGTTTTACTCTAAAAGGAACAACTACTATATTATTTTCTGCAGCTATTTCTGGTCCCCCTGTGGTTTGAGGCAAGGGAGGAGGGAAAGGAGGAGGAAAAATGAAATTTTTCGGACAAGGAAGTTCAGAGAGTAGAGGGTTAGGAGGAGCAGGGGGGAGACAGTTTCTGGAGCCTTCCTGATTTCAGAAGTGGCTTTTACTGGTTTTTTAAATTCTGAACCAGTTTCAAAATTTTCTAAATTAACTTCCTGGAGGGAGGCAAGCTTATCCTTCCCTCTTTTTGATGATTCTAGATGCCAGCTAAAGTACGATTGCCATTCATTTTCTTTGATTTGGGAGCCTAATTTGTCTAATCTAGCGTGCAGGAAAACCAATCAAGGAATATCAAAGTTCCCCATTTTGGAAACCTTAGACCTAGGTCATCTTTAGTAAGATCTTTCCATTTACATAAATACTTGCAAGTAAAGGGGCCATAATTATTAAACATAAACTCAGTTGGGGTGCCCATAGGGGGCCACTCTCCTTGCCTTTCCTCTTTTTTGGAGGATTTATTTCCTATCTTTCTTTCTTTCTTTTTTTTTTTTAAAAGGGAACTGACCTGTGGCCTAAGGCTTTTGTGTGGTGGATTGATATGTGCTGCTTGTGGGCAGGACTCCACAGTGTGTTACCACTGAGTTGTTTCTGCACTCTTACGTGTCTCAGTTTCTCTCTTCAGAGGTCTATCACCTCTGAGAGGGCTCAAAAAGCTGGGTGATCAGCCCTTATATGCATTTCCTGCAGTAAGCCAAGATTGCATCACTGCACTCCAGCCTGGGCGACAAAGCGAGACTCCGTCTCAAAAAAAAAGAAAAAAGAAAAAACATCTTGTTACAGCAATTATCAAGGAAAGAATACCTATTTGTACGGATTTCTATCTGATCGGATACAGAAGTTTCCAGATGTTATTGAAACATGTGTGAGAGTGTTTTCTTTCATAAAACCATAAACTTGGTCTCCTTTAAAAATTCCAGCTGGAGAGCTACTGATTAACTTGTAAACTTACTGTCCCTTGATACATTTTAAGTGTATTTCAGTAATGGGACCATAAAAAATTTGCCCTTAGGCCAGGCGCGGTGGCACATGCCTGTAATCCCAGCACTTTGGGAGGCCAAGGCAGGTGGATCACCTCAGGTCAGGAGTTTGAGGCCAACCTGACTAACATGGTGAAACCCCGTCTCTACTAAAAATATAAAAATTAGCCCAGTGTGGTGGCCGGCGCCTGTAATCCCAGCTACTCAGGAGACTGAGACACGAGAATAGCTTGAACCTGGGAGAGAGAGGTTGATGGCACCATTGCACTCCAACCTCCAACCTGGGCAACAGAGTTAGACTCCGTCTCAAAAAAAAAAAAAAAAAGGAAATTTGCCCTTGTGCCTCTTCTTATGAATTCTGATGGAAGAGGGAGAAGGGAGAGAGGAAAGAGTAAGATTAAAAAAAAAAAACCACAAGATGGAGGATAAAAATATTATGGTTATTCTTTTAACTTATCCAGGAACAGAATGAGTAGCATTTTCAGTGTAATGCCCTCACGGTGTATTTCAGAATACTCAGCACCTCCTAACCATTTTGTATCTAGAAAGGCTCCCAGAAAAAGGCTAATTTGGTTTACTGCCACTTTGGGACGATTCTGGTTCTGGGTGGATTCTGGTTGTCCGACGGAGTTGTTTTCCTTGCATCCCCTCTGGATGCAGTTATGTAGCCATCTAGTGACTCGGTTGGGAATTGTAGCTTCCTTACAGATTGGGGAAGCCTGCCAATTCACCACCCTGCCTCATCGCAGATGTGGAATGAGAGAAATTCTGTTGGCATGCCTCCTCCTAATGGAGAATACCTTAGTGAACTACTTTGCAAGTCTGTCTCCTATGTCCTTCTGCAGACATCTCTTGTGCAGAGCCTTACACCCTTACATTACCTCACAGGGATACCAAGACGATAAGATGAAGTTACATAAACTAGAACACATAAATGTATTTTTAAAAACTACTGTTGTTTTTGTTAGAAAACCCTTTGGAACAGGTCATTGAAGAGCCTTGTTAAGTGCAAGTCTGTCACAAAATCAGAGATGTTAAAGAAGACAAGACTTCAGAAATCAATAGTCCAAGCCCTTTATATGAAGAATGAGGAAATCGAGGCTCAGAGAGGTAAAATGAAAGGAATTCAAGGGGTTGTTATGCTTTCATTCATTTATTAACAATATTGTTCACTGAGTTTCTACTTGGAGTAGGGTGCTGGGGAAACAAAGACGGATAACACATAAGAGGCACTCTGTCTAGAGGGGAGCCAGACTTGGAAGCAATTTTTTGAAAGTATATCAGAGCAGTGGTAACTGTGCAAAGTGCCTGCTTATGCCAGACCTGGGGACACTGAATCCCATTTAGGCAACATGCTTTAAAAAGTACACAGAATCGGATGGGGACCGTGGCTCACACCTGTAATCCCAGCACTTTGGGAGGCCGAGGTGGGTGGATTACTTGAGGTCAGGAGTTTGAGACCAGCCTGGCCAACATGGTGAAACCCTGTATGTACAAAAAATACAAAAATTAGCCGGGCATGGTGGTGCGTGCCTTTAGTCCCAGCTACTTGGGAGACTGAGGCAAGAGAATCACTTGAACCTGGGAGGCAGAGGTTGCAGTGAGCCGAGATCGCACCACTGCACTCCAGCCTGGGCAACAGAGTGAGACTCTGTCTCAAAAAAAAAAAAAAAAAAGTACACAGAATCAAACAAAATGTGGTATATCCATATCATGGAATATCATTCAGTCTTACAAAGGGAGGAAATTCTTACATGTGCTACAACATGGAGGAATCTTGAGGACATTATGCTAAGTGAAAAATAAGCCAGCTGCAAAAGAGCAAATACTGTATGATTACATTCAGACGAGGTACCTAGAATAGTTAAATTCATAGAGACAGAAAGTAAAATGTGGTTTCCAGGGGCTCAGTGGAGAGGCAAATGGAGAGTTATTGTTTAAAGTACCGAGTTTTGCTTTGGGAAGATGAAAAAATTCTGGAGATGGATGGTGGTGATGGTAATAGAGCAATGTGAATATACTCAGTACTACTGAACTGTACACTTGAAAATAGTTAAGGTGGTACACTTTATGTTATGCCTATTTTACCAGTTTTTAAAAAAGTACACAGAAAGCGATGAGAATGAATCAACTATAGCTACACACAATATGACATGCATAACTCTTAAAATGTTGAGCAAAAGAAGCCAGATACAAAAGGGTGCAGACATAATTCACATGTTAAAAGTCAGGATGGTGGTTACTTCTGGGGGAGGCAGAGATAAAAAGGTAGCATAAACTTCTAGAGTTCTGGTAATATTTCTGTTTCTTGACCTTTCACTGTGTAAAAGTTAATTGCACAGTGTATTTACAATTCGTGCAGCTTTCTGTATGTATCTTAAAGCTTCAGTTTTTTTTTTTTTTTTTAATGGGACATAGACAAAGTGAAGGAGAATCACCAGGACAGTTAAGGGACTTTAAACATTTGTAGGAGGAAAAGTAAAACAATTTCAGGATGGTCAAAACAGTTTATAGTCTTCAAATATCTGAAGGAGTGGCATGTGGAAGAGGAAGCAAAATTTGCTTGCTATACCCAAAGGGGTAGGATTTGGAGGTGGTGGTGAGCCAGAGTTAGAGGAAGACAGAATTCAGCTCATTATAAATGACAATTCAATTGTAGGGTAAGAATGGGATCTCTTAGGAAATCACACAGCTCCAACTTTGGGACCAAAGGTAATTGGGTATGAGTCCTGGCTCTGCCACTTACTTGGATGAATTATGTCACTCAATCGAGTTTCACTTTCTACATTTGTAAAATGTGACTAGTACTAACCACTTACTGGGTTACTTTCAGGACTAGTGATAACATATACCACATACTTCACCTAGGCCCTGGCCCATAGGAAGTGCTGAAGAAGTAGTAGAAAATGACATAGAAGATGGATTACACCTCAGTGAGGTGTTATGTATTCAAGCGTTGGTTCCTTTCAACCCCAAGAATCTATGTAACTTGCCCAAGGTCACACAGCTCATAAAGCCTTCGGTTCCTGATTGGTCCACTCCACTGGGTTGCCTTAGGTGAGAGGGTTTCTAGCATCAAGCCATTGCCCATCAGGGCTAATTAGATAATCATGTCTGTAACAGACCATGAGGGATAGGATCTTATTCCTTTAAATTCTGACTGTACTCTACAATAGTTCAAAGGGGGAAATCTGGGAAGGTTGTTCAAGTGGTAGCTGTGAACAGACAGGTTACAGCTTGAAAATACCAGGTATTGGGGTGTGTGTGTGGTGTGGTGAGTGAGAGAAATTGTTTAAAAACATTTTTTTAATGGATTAAGGAAAAAAATTGAAGATAAGTTTGGCCAACTTCACCATTTTTCAGGGTCCAGCTCTTACTGACTGAATAAATAAATCATGAGGCAGAAACAAGAGATACTGCTTTGAAAACCAGTTTCTTTGGCCGGGTGCTGTGGCTCATGCCTATAATCCCAGGACTTTGGGAGGCTGAGGTGGGTGGATTGCCTGAGGTCAGGAGTTTGAAACCAGCCTGGCCAGCATGGTGAAACCCTGTCTCTACTAAAAATACAAAAATGAGCCGGGCATGGTGGCAGGTGCCTGTAATCCCAGCTAATCAGGAAGCTGAGGCAGGAGAATCGCTTGAACCTTGGAGGCGGAAGCTGCAGTGAGCTGAGATCCTGCCATTGCACTCTAGCCTGGGCAACAGCACGAGACTCCGTCTCAAAAAAAATTAAAAAAACAAAAACAAAAACAAAAAACCAGTTTCTTCATTTGTGGGCAAAAGCAATGGAGTCAATCCAGATGGGTGAGAAAAACCTGAGTTAACACTTTGGCCTAAATTGTCCCAAAGCCTCTTTCTTGGCCTGACTCCAGGCTGCTTAACCCTTACATTTCCAAAGGAAATGACTTGCTGGGGCAGGGCGTCTCAATTTCTACTCTAGGCTTCCTTCCCAACCTCTGGTGAATATTTCTGCCTTGGATTTATGCCCTGGAAACAAGAGGAGTCTCTATGACAAGAGACTTGAGGAAACAAACACCTAAAACAGTCCCTCTTTGTCTTGGGCATTATACACTGAAGTCACACTGACCCTTTGAACTTATCTTCTACAGCTGCTCAAATGTTATGTCTTGGCCCATATAATTTTTATACTGGATGAAAAATAAATGATATGAATTTAGCTCACTATAGCTTTGGTCTTCACCAGAGGAAAGAAATACCAGCAGCTTCTTTTTGCAAGTAGCAACTTATTTTAGCGCTTCCCTCTTCAGACTAAAGCCCTTGGTAGAAACCAAAATTACAGCCAAAGCCCACACAGAAACCTCAGATTTTAGTCATATGTCTTGCAAGGATGTTACATCATTTCTTAGTTTACCAAATGGAGACATTTCCTGAAACACAGAGACTCACTGTGAGCTTTGGCCTAAAAGATTTTGGGAGTGTGTAGCCCACAATGATCCAAACTAAATCTTATTTAGGTATCTCATTGACAGACATTTTTTCTTTCACCTTCATCAGTGTGCTTGTCCTTTACGCAGGCCAAAGTGTTAAGCAGTTACTTGTGTTATTTCTGAGATCTCAACATCAGAGTCTGCAGGAAATTATGGCGTATTTAAAATGAATAATTTTTATAATTCAAAGAAAGAGACTTAAAAAAAAGAAAAAAGAAAAAGAAAATGAGTACTTTGAGGAGAGTATAATAAAAAGGACTATTTACAAAGGTAAAAGAGTTCTGGGGAAGCAGCAAGGAATTGGGCAGTATTCTAGGGTTAGTTACTGCAAGCAAATGAAAGGGAGTAATTCCTTCCAACAGCAAGCAGTTTTCAAGCTTTAGTATGCATCAGAATCACCTGGAGGACTTATTACAACACAGATTACTAGGCCCCACCCTGGAGTTTCTGCTTCAGTAGGTCTGGGGTAGGACTAAAATATTTGCATTTTGCATAAATTCCCTGATGATGGCAATGCTACTGGTCTGGAGAGAAAACTGTGTGGAGGAGGCAATTTGGCGCCAGATGTGTAGCTCATGCCTGTAGTTCCAGCACTTTGGGAGGCTGAGGCAGGAGGATTGTTTGAGTTTAGGAGTTCAAGACCATCCTGGGCAACATAGCAAGACCTTGTCTCTACTTAAAGAAGTTGGGCATGGTGGTACATGCCTGTAGTCCCAGCTACTCGGGAGGCTGAGAGTGGGAGGACTGCTTGAACCCACGAGGTCAAGGCTGCAGTGAGCTATGATTGTGCCACTGCACTACAGCCTG
>NW_022163553.1:0-2889 GCF_008728515.1 Papio anubis | reverse complement strand
CAGAGCTCAGCTGCAATGTGTTCACTGCTTTGGAAGTTATTCATTGTTTTTCTTTACTTCTTGTCCACGGACACACAAATAAATTGTCTGGTGCAAGTGCAGCGGCTATATGCCCTTCCTGTGAAGGCAGGCCGGTTTGATAGCTATTAAGCAAATCCATCTCAGCATTCTTAACAGCCTTTATATTGTTTGATATCAAGCTCAGCAATTTAAAAAATATGCCTCTGTCTTTGTAAGACTACCAATGGGTTGGAGAAGATTTATGTAATATTCAACTCAGCAGATAATGTATATAAAAATTATTTCATATGATTTAATGATCTTGAATCAATTTAGCTGTTTATATGTCATACTTGGAAAAACCAGGGCAATTATAATGTTTAATAATGGCATCTGCATAAAAAGCAATAATTCATATTCCACTTTAAAAATCTTTTCTCTTATGTAAAGGGGTAAGTGGCATCCTAGTTGCAACAGAAGGATGTACTGGTGAGCTTGTGTAGCGGTCCCTAAGTTAACGCATGTTGCTTTATTTGACTGACACTGATGTTCCCATCTTAGCTTCCGGCTGTTACGTGGGCAGAAAACCCAAAGTTAGTAACTTTGAACAGTTCCATCAATGTTAGTAACTCAAAGGCCAAAGAGATGGACTAAACTGCCAGTCGAGTCAATCTCTGGTTCGCCCTCATGATGACAGAGTGTTTTACGGTAGTGAGGCAGTGCTTAGTCTCAAGGTAGCCTCCCTTCCCCTCATGCATTACCTGGTGTTTGTGTGCAGGAATGTGGATCCTCTATACATGCCTGGGGCTGTGGGTGTGGGGAGGCGCCTCCAGTGTGCTGGGGTATACCCCGGGGACTCTGCAAGTGCCTCACCCATAGATGCTCCCTGTGGCCTGGTGACAGGGGTCACCAGGCCCATGGAGGCTTACAGTGTGGAAGTTGGAGGCTTCACCATAATCTGTGGCCTGAGCTTGGCCTCAGGGAATATTCCTGGGTGGTGTCAGCTATACATCCTCCTTACTCATGGTCATAGGGCAGCAGCGACTCTCTGGGACTGTGGGATGGGTGGTAAAAGAATTTACCAAGACAATTGTAGATAAAGAAAGGCAGATTTATTGGACACCACAGAGTTTACATGTTTGTGGTGATGTGGGTGTGTACAATTATGTACAGTGCATAACAATCGATGAAAAGAATAGATGCTGATGTTAATGTTTTATGTATTTAATATCCTATGTTTTTGATTGTTATTTTAGGGTATATGCTTACTTTTTTTTTTTTTTTAAGTTAACTGTGAAGCAGCCTCGGGCAGGTCCTTCAGAAGGTTTCCAGAAGAAGGCATTATTATCGAGGAGATGACAGCCCCATGCCTATTACTGCCCCTGAAGACCTTCCAGTGGGACAAGATGTGGCGGTAGAGGACAGTGAAATTGATGATCCTGACCCTGCTTAGGCTTAGGCGAAAGTGTATGTTTGTGTCTTGGTTTTTAACAAAAACGTTTTAAAAGTGAAATAAATAAATAAATAATGAATAAAGCTCATAGAATAAGGTTAAAAGGAAAGAAAATATTTTTGTATAGCTATGTAATTTGTGTGTTTTTCTGTTGATCTGTTTGAGACAGGGTCTCACTCTGTCACCCAGACTGGAGGGCAGTGGCACAGTCACAGCTCACTGTGGTCTCAACCTCTTGAGCTCCAGAGATCCTCCCACTTCACTCAGGAGGACGCCAGTCCTGCAGGCAGACATCAGGCCCCAGATGGACCCTGGATTCAAGGTGTACACCAGGCCCCAAGTTGACAGCTAGGCCCCAGATGGACACCAAGGCCCTAGGTGAACAGCAGGCCCATTTGAACACCAGACTCCTGTGGACATCAGGCCACAGGTAGACACCATGCCTTAGGTAGATACATAGGCTCCAGGTGGACATTAGACCCAAGGTACACAGCCAGTTCCCAGGAGAACATCAGGCCCAGGTGAAAACTCAGGCCTTAGGCGCACATCCGGCCTTAAGTAGACACCCAGACCCCAGGTTGATACCCAAGTCCCAGGTGATCACCAGACCTCAGGTGGACACAAGGCCTTAGGTTAACAACAAGACCCAGTAAGCCATCAGGCCCCAGCTGGATATAGTCCCCAGGTGAACACAAGGCCCCAAAAGGAACATAGGCCCAAGGCAGACATCAGGCCCTAGGTGGACATCAGGCCTAAGGAGGACATCCGGCCCCCAGTGAACATCAGGCACAGGTGTCCAAGCAGGCCCTGGGTGTCCATAATGGTGTCTAGGTAAGGAGTTGTCCTGGGGGGAGGGTGAGCAGTCAGCAGCCCACTGGAGTCCTGAATAGGACTTACGGAAGAAAGGGGCCAAGGGGACGGAACCTTAAAGAAGCGACCTCACTTCCTCGATGACACATCCAACAGAACTTAGAACTCTGGTAACCAGGCGCTGAGATCCTAGGGTCAGCCCACTAACCAGCTCACTTGGTGGGAGACGCCCGAGAGAGCAAGATGTTCTCGTGTTGCTTCCCCACTTCCAGAGGCTGCTGCTTCAGGAATGGAGGGAGTGAGAGCCTTTTCCGACGATGCTGAAGAAGGCTCATCCCTCACCCCAGACGCCTGTGGCCCTTTGTAAGAAGGCGCACCCGGGTACCACAGGGCAGCCCGGGGCAGGCCCTAGCGGGCCAGGCCACACCAGAGATCCCATCGGGGCTGCATCTGCACACTGCCCTCCTCCAGGAGGAGATTCGGGAGCCCATGGAGGCACAGGCACAAGGTGAGGTGGCCTGCAGTCTGGAAGATTTGCGGGGTCGGTGTTTAGGGGCTGGAACTCCTTTAAATTCAGGGAGGTTGTTTCTGTGTTTGGAAATTCCAGTGGAAAGTGACTGACGCTG
>NW_022163552.1:0-2890 GCF_008728515.1 Papio anubis | reverse complement strand
CAGAGCTCAGCTGCAATGTGTTCACTGCTTTGGAAGTTATTCATTGTTTTTCTTTACTTCTTGTCCACGGACACACAAATAAATTGTCTGGTGCAAGTGCAGCGGCTATATGCCCTTCCTGTGAAGGCAGGCCGGTTTGATAGCTATTAAGCAAATCCATCTCAGCATTCTTAACAGCCTTTATATTGTTTGATATCAAGCTCAGCAATTTAAAAAATATGCCTCTGTCTTTGTAAGACTACCAATGGGTTGGAGAAGATTTATGTAATATTCAACTCAGCAGATAATGTATATAAAAATTATTTCATATGATTTAATGATCTTGAATCAATTTAGCTGTTTATATGTCATACTTGGAAAAACCAGGGCAATTATAATGTTTAATAATGGCATCTGCATAAAAAGCAATAATTCATATTCCACTTTAAAAATCTTTTCTCTTATGTAAAGGGGTAAGTGGCATCCTAGTTGCAACAGAAGGATGTACTGGTGAGCTTGTGTAGCGGTCCCTAAGTTAACGCATGTTGCTTTATTTGACTGACACTGATGTTCCCATCTTAGCTTCCGGCTGTTACGTGGGCAGAAAACCCAAAGTTAGTAACTTTGAACAGTTCCATCAATGTTAGTAACTCAAAGGCCAAAGAGATGGACTAAACTGCCAGTCGAGTCAATCTCTGGTTCGCCCTCATGATGACAGAGTGTTTTACGGTAGTGAGGCAGTGCTTAGTCTCAAGGTAGCCTCCCTTCCCCTCATGCATTACCTGGTGTTTGTGTGCAGGAATGTGGATCCTCTATACATGCCTGGGGCTGTGGGTGTGGGGAGGCGCCTCCAGTGTGCTGGGGTATACCCCGGGGACTCTGCAAGTGCCTCACCCATAGATGCTCCCTGTGGCCTGGTGACAGGGGTCACCAGGCCCATGGAGGCTTACAGTGTGGAAGTTGGAGGCTTCACCATAATCTGTGGCCTGAGCTTGGCCTCAGGGAATATTCCTGGGTGGTGTCAGCTATACATCCTCCTTACTCATGGTCATAGGGCAGCAGCGACTCTCTGGGACTGTGGGATGGGTGGTAAAAGAATTTACCAAGACAATTGTAGATAAAGAAAGGCAGATTTATTGGACACCACAGAGTTTACATGTTTGTGGTGATGTGGGTGTGTACAATTATGTACAGTGCATAACAATCGATGAAAAGAATAGATGCTGATGTTAATGTTTTATGTATTTAATATCCTATGTTTTTGATTGTTATTTTAGGGTATATGCTTACTTTTTTTTTTTTTTTAAGTTAACTGTGAAGCAGCCTCGGGCAGGTCCTTCAGAAGGTTTCCAGAAGAAGGCATTATTATCGAGGAGATGACAGCCCCATGCCTATTACTGCCCCTGAAGACCTTCCAGTGGGACAAGATGTGGCGGTAGAGGACAGTGAAATTGATGATCCTGACCCTGCTTAGGCTTAGGCGAAAGTGTATGTTTGTGTCTTGGTTTTTAACAAAAACGTTTTAAAAGTGAAATAAATAAATAAATAATGAATAAAGCTCATAGAATAAGGTTAAAAGGAAAGAAAATATTTTTGTATAGCTATGTAATTTGTGTGTTTTTCTGTTGATCTGTTTGAGACAGGGTCTCACTCTGTCACCCAGACTGGAGGGCAGTGGCACAGTCACAGCTCACTGTGGTCTCAACCTCTTGAGCTCCAGAGATCCTCCCACTTCACTCAGGAGGACGCCAGTCCTGCAGGCAGACATCAGGCCCCAGATGGACCCTGGATTCAAGGTGTACACCAGGCCCCAAGTTGACAGCTAGGCCCCAGATGGACACCAAGGCCCTAGGTGAACAGCAGGCCCATTTGAACACCAGACTCCTGTGGACATCAGGCCACAGGTAGACACCATGCCTTAGGTAGATACATAGGCTCCAGGTGGACATTAGACCCAAGGTACACAGCCAGTTCCCAGGAGAACATCAGGCCCAGGTGAAAACTCAGGCCTTAGGCGCACATCCGGCCTTAAGTAGACACCCAGACCCCAGGTTGATACCCAAGTCCCAGGTGATCACCAGACCTCAGGTGGACACAAGGCCTTAGGTTAACAACAAGACCCAGTAAGCCATCAGGCCCCAGCTGGATATAGTCCCCAGGTGAACACAAGGCCCCAAAAGGAACATAGGCCCAAGGCAGACATCAGGCCCTAGGTGGACATCAGGCCTAAGGAGGACATCCGGCCCCCAGTGAACATCAGGCACAGGTGTCCAAGCAGGCCCTGGGTGTCCATAATGGTGTCTAGGTAAGGAGTTGTCCTGGGGGGAGGGTGAGCAGTCAGCAGCCCACTGGAGTCCTGAATAGGACTTACGGAAGAAAGGGGCCAAGGGGACGGAACCTTAAAGAAGCGACCTCACTTCCTCGATGACACATCCAACAGAACTTAGAACTCTGGTAACCAGGCGCTGAGATCCTAGGGTCAGCCCACTAACCAGCTCACTTGGTGGGAGACGCCCGAGAGAGCAAGATGTTCTCGTGTTGCTTCCCCACTTCCAGAGGCTGCTGCTTCAGGAATGGAGGGAGTGAGAGCCTTTTCCGACGATGCTGAAGAAGGCTCATCCCTCACCCCAGACGCCTGTGGCCCTTTGTAAGAAGGCGCACCCGGGTACCACAGGGCAGCCCGGGGCAGGCCCTAGCGGGCCAGGCCACACCAGAGATCCCATCGGGGCTGCATCTGCACACTGCCCTCCTCCAGGAGGAGATTCGGGAGCCCATGGAGGCACAGGCACAAGGTGAGGTGGCCTGCAGTCTGGAAGATTTTGCGGGGTCAGTGTTTAGGGGCTGGAACTCCTTTAAATTCAGGGAGGTTGTTTCTGTGTTTGGAAATTCCAGTGGAAAGTGACTGACGCTG
>NW_022163551.1:0-2893 GCF_008728515.1 Papio anubis | reverse complement strand
CCCAAATGCATAATCTTGAAATTTGATGCCTGTACTGTCATTAATAGTAATAAGTTAGGGAGGGGGTGTGGCTCTTTTAGTTGGGAAAAAGGTTATATGACTGAAAATAAGTATAGTTGTCATGAATTAGGATTGTGTGGAAATGAATGTGGATACTGGTCTTGTGTCATTTGGGCCGCTTGGATAAAAAATGAAAAGGATCCAGTCCCTCTTCAACAAGGAAAAAATGGCCCTTCCTGTACTAAGGGACAATGTAACCCCTTAGAACTAGTAATAATCAGTCCCCTTGATCCTCACTGGAAAAAAGCAGAGCATGTGACCTTAGGAATCGATGGGGCCAGACTGGATCCTCGAGTACATATCTTGGTTCGAGGAGAAGTTTACAAACAATCTCCTGACCTAGTGTTTCAGACTTTCAATGATGAACTAAATGTACCAGTACCAGAAATTCCAGGAAAAACAAGAAATTTGTTTTTGCAATTAGCCAAGCATGTAGCCCAGTCTCTCAATGTCATTTCATGTTATGTATGTGGAGGAACTGTAATGGGAGATCAATGGCCATGGGAAGCCTGATAATTAGTACCTACAGATGTAGTTCCTGATGAATTCCTGGCTCAAAAGAATCACCCTGATAATTTCTGGGTCCTAAAAGCCTCAATTATTGGACAATATTGCATAGCTAGAGAAGGAAAATAATTCACTTGTAGGATGACTTAGTTGTCTGAGACAGAAACTGTATAATGGTACCACAAAAACAGTCACTTGGTGAAGTTCAAATCAAACAGAGATGAATCCATTTAGCAAATTCTCAAAGTTGCAAAGTGTGTGGACCCACCCGGAGTCCCACCAGGACTGGACAGCCCCCACTGGATTATATTGGATATGTGGGCATAGAGCTTACACCAAATTACCTGACCAGTGGGCAGGTAGTTTTGTTATTGGCACTATTAAACCATCTTTCTTCTTACTGCCCCAAAAAACAGGTGAACTCCTGGGTTTCCCTGTCTATTCTTCCCATGAAAATAGATGTATAGCTACAGAAAATTGGAAAGATGATGAATGGTCCCCCAAGAGAATCATACAATATTATAGGCCTGCTACTTGGGCACAAGACAGCTTATGGTGATACCAGACCCCTGTTTACTTGATCAACTGAACCATACAGTTACAAGCTGTCTTAGAAATAATCACTAATAAAACTGGCAGAGCCTTGACTATTCTGGCCCAGCAAGAAACTCAGATGAGAAATGCTATCTATCAAAATAGATTGGCTCTCAACTACTTGCCAGCAGCTGAAGGAGGGGTCTGTGGGAAATTCAACCTTACTGATTGCTGTCTACATATAGATAATCAAGGGCAAGTAGTTGAAGACATAGTTAGAGATATAACAAAACTGGCACATGTGCCCATGCCAGTGTGGCATGGATTTAATCCTGGGGCCATGTCTGGAAAACGGTTCCCAGTGCTAGGAGGATTTAAAACTTGATCTGTCTTGCAAGAAGACATGGGTAGTGAAAATAAAAGTGAGAACTCCCACTAATAAAAGGAGTGAGAGTCTGAGAAGAGAGGAATAAGGGAGGAGACCACCCCTCATACTGTCTTATGCCCAATTTCTGCCTCCAAAGAAAGAAGTAAAAA
The DNA here is from genome assembly GCF_008728515.1 of Papio anubis. Lineage (NCBI taxonomy): Eukaryota > Metazoa > Chordata > Mammalia > Primates > Cercopithecidae > Papio > Papio anubis. The sequence goes on along the minus strand of NW_022163551.1, from coordinate 1,255 downwards.
CTAAAAGGCAGAAATGAAATCCACAGGCAGACAGCCCAGTGCTGTATCCTGGGCCTGGTAGTTAAAGATCGACCCCTGACTTAATCAGTTATATTATCTATAGATTACAGACATTGTATAGAAATGCACTGTGAAAATCCCTATTTTGTTTTGTTCCGATCTAATTACCAATGTGTGCAGCCCCTAGTCACGTACCCGCTGCTTGCTCAATCAATCACAACCCCCTCACATGCACCCCCTTAGAGTTGTGAGCCTTTAAAAGGGACAGGAATTGCTCATTCCAGGAGCTCAGCTCTTGAGACAGAAGTCTTGCCAATGCCCCTGGCCAAATAAACCCCTTCCTTCTTTAACTCGGTGTCTGAGGAGTTTTGTCTGTGGCTCATCCTGCTACAATGGTAGTGGCAGAAAATTTAGTGAAGTTGGTGTTTGCAGTCATGGCAAATAAAAATTGTGTCTAATAAACTGGTGGATCACATAAAGTGTTGATGTGGGAAGTCAAAAGTTCCTATTGTTTATTTTAGCTGCATATGAAAGATAGGGAAAAGAGCCATACGAGATACATAGAACTGTTAAAACTTTGAGGGGAATTTAAAGGATTATGTAGAGGATTCAGGACTTAGTCTGTTGTTTTTTTAAGAAAGGTTATTTATCATCCTAGTCTCTTCCAACAAATATTATCAAAGTTTAGGAAATGGTTTTAAGGCACTGATTTAATCTACAGCCTCTGAGGCCTTAACGGGAAGTACTTACAGCTAAGTACTACTGGCCAGTTCAGCTGTGCACTTTTCCTGGCTTACAGATGGCCCTCTTTTGGCTATGTCCTCATGTGGTGGAGGTGGAGGTGAGACAGATAATGAGATCTCTCTCATGTCTCTTCTTATAAAGGTGCTAGTGGCATAATGAGGGATTCACTCTCATGACTTCATTGTCTACCAAAGGCCCATTTCCAAGGACATATCACTTTAGGGTTAGGGCTTCAACATCCTAATTTCACATGGGACACAATTCAGTCCATAGTACACTGGCATCCATGTGTTCAATGGATTTCAGAATTGCTATGAACCAGTAACTGCAGTGTACCTTCTATTCTCTCCTTTCAGATTGGTAATATCTTGACGTTATCTTACCTCTGTCCCAACATCATATGATGGGTGTGGGTGATGAGCAGATTTCACATAGAGAGGAATAGTACTCGGAAAGCTATACTTGAGAAACTTATCTAAGGAGCTTCCTCTGCACCTGGACCTGATGGAGA
>NW_022163550.1:0-2894 GCF_008728515.1 Papio anubis | reverse complement strand
TGGCTCTGGCTGAGATGACCTGGGTGGTGCCCTCGGCTCAGGCACAGCTTGCGGAGGCTGCTTCTCAGGGAGAGGCGCCAGGGCTGCTGTCCCCAACCCAGCCTCCCCATGTGGCTGGCCCTGGGCTGTCTGGCTTGATGGCCCCCCTCGCTGGGGCAGAACCTTCTCTAGCACAGAGCAGGTGCCTTTGTCCACAGGTTCCCGGGCACGAGCCCCTGCTCTCCCCGATCCCAGACGCAGACCCCAACCCAAGCCGTTGTTCCAGGAATAAAGGGGCAGCCACTGTGGACTAGAGGGATTTGTGAGCGAGACGGGCTGGACGGGTGACGGCGAGCGGGACACCCTGTTGCCACGATCTACCGCTGTATTTCGCCTGGACAGTGAGCACGACGATCTCCAGGAAAAGAAAGAGGCAGGCAGGCGCTGCGTGCTCGCAAACTTCCAGCACCAGATGTCGGCGGCAGGCAGATCACGAGGTCAGGAGATCGACCATCCTGGCTAACACAAAGGAAACCCCGCCTTACCAAAAATACAAAACCGGCATACGAAGACCGAAGGACTGGAGGGAGAATCCCGGCTGGCCAGCACTGCACTCCAGTTTGCCAGCGACCTCACCAGCCACTGTTCATGCTCTGCCCCACACCCTGATCCAACCCCATCCCTCCCCTGCCTCTACTCTCACTTTTATGCTCCTCTCTTCCCTTGCACCCTCCCTCACGCCTCTGCCTCCCTGACTCCCCACCTCCCTCCCACCTGTTCCCTCTCCTCACTGCCCCCTCACCCTCCCCCAGACCTCCCTCCCTGCACTCCTCTCTGAGGTTCTCTGGTCCTTTATTTGAGCCCCCACTTTGAGCAGAGTCTGGGAGACGCACCTGCCTGGCCGCTTCCTCTTCCTTTCTGGAACATTTGCTTCTGAAGCTGCTGGTGGCACAGGGCAGGGTGGGTGTCTCGCCAGGGAAGGAGCTGGGGCCACAGAGCCCTGAGCAGGGCCAGGGCAGAGTCCACAGGCGGGTCCCGCCCATTGCTGGTTCATCCATTTGTTTCTGTGTTAATTTTGCTTTTTTTTTCCTAAGAACTTAATAAACGCCCCCTGCCCCAGCCCTGCCCTGGCCTTAGAGATGGGTCTCAGAATCCCGGGGCCCGGCTGGCCTTAGAGATGGGTCTCAGAATCCCGGGGCCCAGCTGGGAGGAGAGGCCCCGGTCCTTGCTTCTGCTCAGGGCACGCACCCTGCTTTCAGGGTGGTGTGGCCTCCGGAAAGGGTCTGAGGGGCCGCCCTGCCCTTTTCTGTGAGTGCCACGGTGGCCAACTGCCAGGAAAGTAAACATCTCCCAGAGAGAGAAACCCACAGGGCAGAGGCTGCCAGGGTGGCCCAAGAGGTTCCCGACCGAGGGGCTGAAGGCAGCTCTCATCCAAGGAGAACCCCTTCCAGGCACCTGCCGGTCAGAGCTGGGCCCTCACACCTGTTCCCAGCGGGCGAGTCCCCGTCCCCGCGTGCCCGGCAGCCTCCGTGACGTTCAGCAGGGCCACTGAGTGCTCCAGGCGCCTGGCTGGGCCAGAAGGCCAAGGACAGAGGGCTCGGCGGGGCGTTCGTGACACGTGATGACGGTGGGCAGAGCCCTCCCTTGAAACCAGCCCAGCCATGTCAAGTTCATCCACCGGTGGGACTAAACCCCTCTAAGGAGAGGGGACCCTTCGGGGACACAGGCTGGCGTTCTGGGGAGTGAGGCTCTGTGAGCCCTGCCCCAGGACCACCACACAGCAGGCCCACAGGCCCAGGCAGGGGCTGCAGCCACAGGGCTGTGCGGGGCCGGGAGCGCCTCCTCCTGGGACCCCTGCAGCCCCCACCCCGCAGTCCCAGGCTCAGGGGCCTCCTCCCACATGTTTCTTCTGGAGCCCGACCCACAGGCTTTTCCTCACCGCCTTTGAGATAAAATCAGAAACAAATCTTTAAAGGCCATCACCAAAAACCAGAGGCCGGAACGAAGTAAAAACAAAGCTTCCTCTCGGCAGCTTCCTGCTTATCTAAAAACGCCCGCGTCAGCAGCGCCTTCCAGCCCAGCAGGGTCCCTGGGCCTCAGCCTCTGGCGGGGGCCGGACCCAAGGCCATGTGAGCCACGCAGAAGGCGCCAGGCCCTGGCATGCGGTGCCACAGGAGGGGGATGGTGACCAGCCCCGTGGCTCAGTGTCAGTGTCCACGTGTGTGGAGTCTCCTGCTCAAAGGCAAAATGCCCTTCAGTCCTACGAGGAGGCAGCAAGGTGGCTCAGCAGCGCCCCCCACCACTCAAATATCAAACAGCCGCCTTGTCTGGAATCAGGGTCCTTGCAGATGTCACTGAGATGCGGTCACACCAGATCAGGACGGACCCTAAATCCAAAGTCAGAAGACACAGTGCATGACGACGGAGGCAGAGGCTGGAGCGACGAGGCCACAGCTAAGGCACAGCCGAGCACCAGGGGCTGGAAGAGGCGGGAAGGCTGTCCCGTCCCCCGGGGACCCTCCGTGGTGCAGGCCCTGCAGCCCCCCGGTCTCAGGCTCCCGCAGCCTCGTTCCACAAGCCGGACTGGGCTCCAGCGCGTCCAGGGAGTTTCCCCTCCTCCCTGGGGTCAAGGCTCCAAGCCTGCCTCCCTCCCTCCTTCCCTCCTTCCCTGCCCAGAGCCCCACCTATCTCAGAAAGGAGGAGATGGTGTGAGACTGGCTCTGCCTACAAGCCCGGCCCGGGTGTTTTGAAACCAGAGGTCCATGAACGTTTTTAATCCGTAGGTGGACGGTACCAAACCCCAGTAAGGACCGTGCATGGGCACCCGGCATTCGATGACAGAAGGAGATGCCAGCCAGGAAATGCAGTGAATCAAATGCCCTCCACTCAAAGCCACAACACCTACAACACCCACA
>NW_022163549.1:0-2897 GCF_008728515.1 Papio anubis | reverse complement strand
TCAAAGCTGTGGGATTATGGGCATGAGCCACCTCATCTGGTCTCGAACCTTAATTTCCAATCCACATGATGTGGTGAACATTTCTCATGTGATCATGTATTTTTACCGTTACTTTTTTCTCCAAATAATTACACAAAATTGCAAAGAGTCCTAAAGTTTGAAAGACTACAATGCTCACCGTAGATCTAATTATTTCCTTTGTGTATGTAATAAATTATGTTTCTGTAATTTGTGCTGAAACATTTAACAATCACTTGCCAACATCATGACCCTCATTCCTAAATACTTCAGTACTCAACTCTTAAAAAAGAACATTTTTCCAACAATAATATTATTACACTGAAGAGAGTTGCTACAATTCCCTAATATTATGAAATTTCCAAGTAATGTCAAATTGTCTTAATAATTTCCCAAACGTCTTTCTTGTGGAGGTGAGCAGAGCTCAGGAGCTCCAGCCCTCTCTGAGGTTTCTATTTTCCCTGCAACTTCTCTCTCCAGCCCCTTGACAGCAACATTTGGGGGAACTGAAAAGTAGAAACATTTACATTTTCTTCTACTCTCCATTGCTCAGGTTTCTTAAAACTCCCATTTACTCAGTTTTCTTTTATTTGGAAACAACACCTCCATGTCCACATAGTATTCTAAGATGTAAACACACATATTGGCATTATCAAATCTGAGCACAGCTCCCCTGGGCCTCCGTCTCCTCAGCAGGGAAGAAGAGGGCCCCTGTGCTGGGGTCACACGTGGGACCCAGAAGTGACACCACCTGCAGAAGGTGTCAGGGTAGACCTGAGACCTGGAATGAGCTCACTTCCCTTCCTCACGTTCAAGGGTCAATCCTCTAGGAATCCCCCTGTCTCAGGCACTCCATTCTGTCATCAGGGGGTCAAGAAAGGTCCAGACAGCACTAAGACCCAACCACTCCACCGTCCTCACCTCCATGGACAGAGCCCAGGTGAGAGCCACCCCTGCTCCTCCTCCCTCATCTCCCACAGCCTCAGCACCATCATCTGCCTCGAGTCCACCAGGACTGAGCTCCTCATGCCCTTTCCCTGTTTGTGTCAGTCACACTGGGTCCCCCAAACACCCTGCACTCGCATCCTCAAAAGGCTCTGCACACTCCTCTTCTGTCCCCCTCATCCTCCCACCCCAAATCCAGAAATCTTCCCACTGTACCCTCTGGAATTCTCAGTCCTTGATCAGGAAAACCTCCACATCCTCTCTCAGGATGTTCCTGATCTCGCAGCTCCAGCAGGAACCTGAGTTTCCCGAAGGACACAGACCCTTCAGAAGTCCTCCCGCATGGGGACTTTCCCCAGGGACTTGTACCTTTGGACTCATTTCTCATTGTGGTTTTGAGACCTTTCTGCCTCCCTCCTCCCTAACCTCCCTAAGCTGTCATCAGATTAGGGCCCCACTCCCCTCATTGTAACCATTTTCTGTGGGCCCCAGGCCATTCCTCTCAATCCTGACTTGTAGCTCCTGGTTCCCTGGCTCCCTCTCCAGCAGTGCTGTCTCCTTGATCTTGATGACTTCAACAAATGTAGATATGGGGGACTGAGTAATGGTCCCCAAAAAAGTCCAGTCTCAATCCTTAGAACCTGTGAACAGGTTGCAATACATGGCAAAAGGGACATTACTCATGTAATGAAGATTGAGGACCTTAAAATAGGGAGATTCTCCTGGACTATTTGCATGGGCCCAATCAAGTCCCATGGGCCATTAAAAGCACAGAGTCTGCTCTGGCTGGAGTCAGAGATGTTGCAGAAGAGGGAGGAAGAGGAGACACAGGAGAGGAAGCCAGAGGTTCCAAGCAGGGGCATTGGATGTGCCACAGGGGCCACGCGTAAGGACGCAAGACAAGGTGCTAGGAGCTAAGTGTTGCTCTCAAATGACAGTCAGAAAAGAAACAGTGACGTCGGTCCTATCTGCAAGGAACTGAATTCAGATAACAGCCTGAATAAACTTGGGAGTGGATTTTTCCCCAGAGTCTCCAGGAAGGAACACAGACCTGCCCATACCTTGATCTTAGCCCTATGAGACTGGACTTGCAACCCACACATCTGTGACGTGACAAAGAGGCGCTGCTTAAAGCCACTCGGCTTGTGGTAATTTTATGACAGCAATAGACACCCATACAGCAGAGAGGATGCCCTCACTCCCTGGCATCTGAGATCCTAAACCTCCTCTCCTCCATGACCTCCTCTGCTGTGCCTGGGCCCTGTGCCCTTGTCATCTAGGCCTCATCATGGCCAAGAACACCAGCACTTAAATACTCTCAATCTCACACTTCCCACTCTCTGACCGTCTTCCCACTCATCCCCTTGCAGGGTGGCCACAGGCTCTGAGGACACAGATACTATCATTTTATCATATGTTGTAATTTGATATCAGCAAATAATTCATTCTATATGTACCTGTTTTTCAGGCTTGGTGTCCACCCTATAGTACATCAATTCCAGCAGTCCTTTGACCCCCCGGCACTCCCCACCCTGGCACTCTTAATCTAGTGATCCTGCCATCTACCCATTGTCCCTGAGCCTTGGGTGTCCTCTCCTCCCTCCTCACCCATTTTGAATTCTATGGTAGATAATTTCCATCCCTCCCTTGTCTCTCCCTTGCGTTGTCACACTTGCTCGGCAAAACTACACAGCTGGTGGATTCCACCTCTGCCTACATTCACCTGCCCCCATGAGGTGCAGGAGGCTGGAGAGCAGCACACAGCACACTGACTGTTCTCTCTACCTTCACGACCCAAACCTCTTGGGGAGCCCCCACCACGTTCAGCAATCACCCTCTCCCTGCATAGCTCACCCTCAGCCTCCTCCTGGCCTGGGTGACTCTTACACACCTTCTCTCTGTGCTCACACATCCAACCCTCCTTCCCCATTCTT